>NW_022589719.1:3129357-3364848 GCF_004348235.1 Phoca vitulina | reverse complement strand
AAGAAAGAAAGAAAGAAAGAAAGAAAGAAAGAAAGAAAGAAAGAAAGAAAGAAAGAAAGAAAGAAAGAAAGAAAGAAAGAAAAAATTCAGTTCTTTTGCTAAATCCAGGCAGTGAGAACCTCAAGGACATGTTGTACTCCGTTTCCTTGGGGAAAGCTTTAGCCAAAAAATGAGATTTCAGTCTTAAATGAGGGGGAAACTAATTCACTGAGATTGTTGTTAAGCCACTGAAGACACCTCTCTCCTTTGAAACAATTTGTTTTGACTGTGGGAGAGGCCCTAGTAGAATTTCTTTCTCTCTAACAAAATCACAGAAGTCAGAATGATAGCTTTGACATTGCGGGAGCAAAGATCTACTGAAACATTATTTGGATTTAATCACAGTATTAAAGGAAGGAGTAAAACCTGTTTCAAAAGCAAAAAAGAACAAACAAACAAAAACAAAAACCCAAAAAGCAAACAACAACAACAAAAAAACCCAAAAAAGTAAACTGCTGCATCAATGTGGCTATTGCCAGAACTTGATTAAGAAAAGTTCTAAGAATTTTTTTTTTAAATTACCTTTTGTAGCAACTCCAAACTGAATCTCTGAGCTTCACCGAAGCACTTTATCTCATAAATTCGGGAAGTTTCTAAATGGTATGCTGTGTCTTTCTTGAAATATGTCCCCCAAATGCAGGATCTCTGTGGCTGCTTTGAAATGACCCGGATTGTATTGGATTCGTCATTGGAGTGAAATGAGATCTTTAGTTAAAAAGTAATGAAGTGTAATTGGAACATAAATAATTTTAAAACATTTTGGTCGAGACCAGAACACTGGCATGTGAATAATTTTGAATCATGCCCCAGGGAGTATATTGGTAGACACAGGTGGGGAGCATGAATTCCAAATATTGCCTTGAGGGTTCCAGACCTAATGGCGAGGGCAGACAAACCTCAGCTTTTTTAGTCAAAGAGCCTCTACAGAAAGCCTTCTGCCGCACTGCTTACCCCTCTGGAGAACAGAGAGCCCCACAGCCCTCCCAGCCAGCTGCAGAAACAGAAGCAGCTCGGCTCAGTTCAGCTCAGCTCATGAACCCTCTCTCTGCCTCAGCAAACATCCAAATAACTGCAGGACCCAGCCTGAGCGCTCCTTCACGGCAAAACAGGAGGTGCAATTAGAATAAACAGGATTTGGGAAAATATGAATTTAGAGCTACTGTAACAGCTTCCTTGGAGGACTGGAATACAGAGGGAGAAACCAACTAATCTGCCAAGGGAAGTAGACACCGCTGGACGCTAGAGGACCCTTCTTCACCTGTCCTTCATTTGCATAACCCCACCCCTCCAGATATAGGACGTCCTTACTCCTGAAAGGGGCTACTTGTCACAGAGCAGCAACTATGCAATGACTAAGTATCATTCCTTGTCTGCCTCCCACATAAAAACGTGATTTAAAAAAAAAAAAACAACAACTGATTATAGCCTCTTTCCTGGTTACTCAGTTGTCTAAACCCCATGGAGAGGTTCATCCCCCACGGGGAAAATAAAAACTGTATTCTCATCCCACCTTCTTATCTTCCTTGTGGCCCAGTTCTGTCATTTTCTCTTCATCTCTGATTTGATAAATACGTTCTCAGGAAAATGTTCTGGATTTAACTGCTCATTCTTTTCAGAGCTGGGGCTTCTAAAGAGATCATGAGAACCATGAAAATCACATGAATCTGGGGGGAAAAAAATGCATCTGATGGTGGGCTTTCTAGATTCGCTATCACTGATTGACCAAGCAAGAAGGGAGGTTTGCCTGCAAATCGTAAGCTAGAGAACTGCCTGCAAATCAGCCACTGTCTCACTCATACATTCATTTACCAAACACGTTATAAAAGTTGATAAGCTGAACACTGTGCTCATTAGTGACTCAGAGACAAAGATTAAAAAGACACACACCCTGATTTATAGAAACTTCCAGTCTGGTAAAAGGGACAGGCCTAGCAACAAATATCTATAGCACAAAACACAAAGACATAAAATATGTGCTAGAAGAGGGGAGGTGGGTGGGAGGGATGGGTGAAATAGATGATGGGGACTAAAGAGTACGCTTATCATGATGAGCGCTGACTAGTGAATAGAATTGTACACCTGAAACTAATATAACACAGTATGTTAATTATACTGGAATTAAAATTTAAAACTTCATAAAAAAACTGAAAACCTATATGATAGAGGTAACAGCAACATACTACAGAATATAGAGAGCACAGTTGATTCAAGCCTCAAAGTAAGAGTACTGGTTTCATGCATGGAGTGGGGAGCAGAGTGCAGACCTACTGAGCTGAGCAAACAGCATGGGTGATGGGCAGAAAGTCTGGCCATTGAAGCAGAATCTGGCCAGAGCACAAAATGTCAGATCAAAGTATGGTATGTTAAAGAGTTTAGAAAAGTCTATTAATAACTATATTCATTTCCTAGGGCTTCTGTAACAAATCAGCACCAAGTGGTTAACTATAACAACAGGAATTTATTCTCTCACAGTTCCAGAGGCCAGAAATCCAAAATTAAGCTGTTGGCAGGACCATGATCTCTCTGAGGGCTCTAGGAAAGAATCCTTCCTTGCTTCTTCCTAGCTAGCAATTCTTGGCATTCCTTGGCTTGTAGCTGGATTGCTCCCATTTCTGCTTTAACCTTCATGGCTGTCTTCCTTCCGAGTCTCTTTCTGTTTCTCTGTTTCTTCTTCTTCTTATAAGGACAAAAGTCATTGGATTAAGCCCCCCCACCCCCGCCAATCCAGTATTTCCTCATCCTAACTAATTACATCTGCAAAAAAAAACCAAAAAAACAAAAAAAACAACCTATTTCCAAATAAGATCACATTTTGAGGTTCCCAATGGACACGAATTTTAGGAGAACACTATTCAAACTGGTACAGTAATCAATGTCATTTACCATTTTTGAGGCAAAGGGTAAGGTAAACTGTCATAGCTCCAAGCAGGCAAGCTTTGTGTCTAATCTTTCTAATTAAAATCTTAATAAAGACAAGTTTAATAACTACTTCAAAAGCACCATAGACTGAACAGCCAGGCAGATGTGGAAGGATGAAGGAAGAGCGAGGACCAATGATATCACTTTCAGGTTTGCAGTAAAGGTGATAAGATAACACTGCTGATGCCAACAATGATAGCATCAACCATTTGTTGAGTGTTTTCCTATGGGCTAGGCATCTTTTGAGCTGCTGGTACTTCATTAAGCTCATAACAACCCTAGTGAGAACGATTTTACCATATTGCAGATGGTAAAATGTTCGCCATTTTGCAAGTGATAAATTAAGGCACAGAGAAGTTAAGTACACAGCTAATCAATGTGAAAGCTGGAAAATGAAGCAGGTGGTCTAATTTCAGAGCCCGTGACTTTACCCACTACAGTAGAGCTGCCTCTCTCGGGTGGTACTACCTTGAACTAAACAAATCCAGGAGAAGTCTTATTACAGCAGAAGATAAAGAATGGGGGGAACAAGCTTGGTTCCAAACTTGGTTGGAAGCATAGTGAAAGAAATGCTCTTCCTAACACTTACTTCTGAATCTGAATTATACTTGGTGCATTAGGATGAGCATTACTTCCCTAACAAGTGTGACTTATGTAAAAGATCCAAATATGCAGAATAAACATTGTGCTACAGAACAATATAATACCTCAGAACATTGTAATAAATTATCAGAGGGGAGACTAAATGTTAGAAATCACTCTTTGGACTCGTTAGTCCAAACTTTTATCTCCACGTCAGTCTCTGTCAGGGCCTCCATCCTCTGCTCCTCTGTACCTTGGGCAGGGGATTGCAGAGCCTCTGGTCACTGGGATGAAGCATTAGGGTATCATGTCCCAGACTGCCTTATTTCCTTCTTTGTTATTGATATTACAGAGCCAACTAATCATCAGGAAGTGTTTCATAAGTTGCATCTTCATTTAAAAAAAAAAGTCTTCTTTGGGACACCTGGGTGGCTCAGTCGTTAAGCATCTGCCTTCAGCTCAGGTCATGATCCCAGGGTCCTGGGATCGAGTCCCACATCGGGCTCCTTGCTCAGTGAGGAGCCTGCTTCTCCCTCTCCCTCTGCTGCTCCCCCTGCTTGTGCTCTCTCTCTCTCTCTCTGACAAATAAATAAATAAAAATCTTTAAAAAAAATAAAAATAAAAAAAATAAATAAAAAGTCTTCTTTAAGCACCCACTCTCCTTTTACAATACCTTTTTTTTTTTTTAAGTCACCTCTTCTCACCCTTTTTATTCCTTGACTTTGCTCTTTTATCCACAACAATCTGGACAACAATGTGCTGCAATTGTCCCTGCCCAGATTATCAGTGCTACATCTGAGGATGGCTTCTGATACTAATGTCGTATTTGATAATCATCACCTCTCCTTCCTTCTTGAAACTTTACTGTTTTGGTGGTTGGGAGGACATCCCCCCACTCCTGGTTTCTTTCCTACCTCTATAGATTCTCATGTCCCAGTTTCTTTTTTTATTTCTCTGCCTAGAATTTAAATCAGTGGTTTTCAAAGAGGGCATTTTGAATACCTCATAAGGGGATGTGATGGAGATGAGGATTTTGACAGGCAGCCTCGAGGATGACCCCCAATGATTTGTTCCTCATGGTATTTATCCTTGTATAATCTCCTCCTCTTGAGTATAGACTGTGGACTGGATTTACTGACTCATTTGTAATGAATGGAATACTACAAATGAGACATAGCATGTCCCTTTGAGATTAGGCTATAAAAAGACTATGGCTTCCATCTTGAAAGAATCCTCTCTTGCCTTCTCTTGGATTGCTCAACCTGGAAAAGCCAGCTGCCAGGTCATGAGTGAACCATAAGAGAGGCTCATGTGATAAGAGACAGAGGTCTGCCCAAACCCATGTGGGTGAGCTTGAGAGAAAATAGGCTGTTAGGCTTCACTGCCTACCTACTGCTTCCTGCTCCCGCCACTGCAGTCCCCACTTGCATCCTCCAGCGCCCATGCATAACCCCTTTCTCTGTCACTCCCAGAACCATTCAACCAGAGTATTCTGTTTTGATCTCTCCTATAAATTGATTTTTTTACACAATTTCATTGTATTTTATTACACAACTATTTCCCCAGCTAAAAATTGGTTTGAAAGCCAATGTTCTAAATGTAGGTGTTTCTCAGGGTTCCATCCTTGGCATATTTCTCTTTTCACTTTTCCCACGCTCCCTTAGAAATCATGTTTCTGTCTGTATCCATAACTACCTCTCTCTACTTTTATAGTTCCCAAAGGCACATTCCTAGACTTACCTCAAAACTTAACTGATCATTGATCATCTCCACTTGAATGTCCCACAGGCACATGAAAGTGAAAATGTCCCAGACTTAACTTATAAACTTTCTTACAAAATATATTTTTCTCCTATCATTTTCCACTTTAATAAATGGTGCTACCATCACTCAGATCATCCTTAATTTCTTCCTCTCATTCCCCACTGTTCTTTCAATAAACATCAAAAATCCCATAAAATCTACTTCCTTGCTGTGCCTTGGATCTATATCCTGTACCTCCATTGTCACTCTTTTATTTTCAGGCCACCGTGGTTTCTGCCTGGATTATTTCAACACTCAAAAATAATCCACCCATGTCCACACAACACAGAGGTGGAGAGCTCAGGTTGGTATTTCAGACTTATTTCTAATCTCAGATCATTTGAATTCCACCTCTGAATACTTACTCACTGGGTTATATTGGACAAATCTTTTAATCTCTCTCCTTATAGTTATGTCATCTATAAAACAAAGATAATAAGAACACTTGCCCCATAACGTAGTTCCAAATACATTAGCAGACTCATATACATGCTTGGAATACTGCCTGGCATAGAGCTAAATCTCAATAAATGTTAGTGATTATTGAAAGGTAGTCTAGCTGAGTAGTAAGGGCATGGACAGCTAGCCTGATGAGTTTGAATTCTTATTCCGCCATTTATTCACCTGAGTGAACCTGGGATATAGGGATACTAATACTAATCAACACACAAAATTGTTGTAATGTTGGCACATACTGAACACTAATCAAATGCTTTCTATTATATCTCTATTGTGCCACTTTTAGATCCATGCATTCCCTTGCCAAAGTGCTATTTCTAAACCTCAGATCTAAACATCATGACATTTCCCTGCTCTTTGACAGTCCACCCAGTGGACTCCCAGTGCTCCTTAGCACAGCATCTTGCAACTTTCATAATCTGGCAAATATCTCCAGCTTCATCTCTCTCTATTCTTCCCCATTGAACCTGGAACTCCACTCAGACAGATATTGACCTTCAAATGTTGCATTTTCTCACATGTCTCTTTATCATTGCAAATGTTCTCCCTTCTACCATAAAGACCCTTTCTACACTACTGACCTGGCTAACTTCTACTCATATTTTCAAAATTTAGCTGAGAATATCAGGTTTTCCAGGAAACTTCCCCAACTACCACTGATACCCCAATGTAATATAAATATACGCACACACTAACACATTCATGCCTATGGGTAGATCTTCCATGAGTGCCCATAGTTTTCTATGCACATTTCTATATCTAATATCCAGAAGATTGTAACTAACCTTGTACATTTCTGACTCTCCACTAGACATGAGATGTGTGCCCTAGCAATGAGCAGGAACATATGGAACATTATAAGGACACAATAAATATTTAATGAGTGAATAAATGAGGTCTCTAATCTACCATGTCCTTTTTTTCTTTGAGAGAGTTATGAACTTTCTATATTTTGTTCCTACAGTTGACTTTCATAGCACTACCTTGATATAGTTGTGGAAACAATTTGAGAGTCTCAGAGATCAAACAAGCTCATGAACTCTAAACAATGAGGAACCCCAAGAGGCTCCAGAGACTTTGTACTGATGTGTTCAACTGAGCCAAGTGAATGAAGCCTTAACAATTTCTCCAAGCCTGTCTATTCCATAGCTTCAGGCAGGTGCATACCTGGCGAGAATCTCCTATCTTTAACTCCAAAATTCCACAATCCCTTTTATGAATTTCAAAGTTTTTGAATACTTCAAACAAAAGCTCCAGACCAATAACTCCAACGAGGTAGGATTTGTGTCCCATATTTCAACAATTTTCTAAGTACAGTTCTCTAAGTCAGTTGCTTAAACTGGGCCTCCATTAGTTCATGTATTGATTTCCAATTGGTGGGAGGGCCAAAGTGTGAATCACTTCACTAAAGTGCCAAGAAAGATAAGTGAAGAGACCAAAGAATTTCCTGTCTTTTTAGGTTTAATCAAGGAACTGCTAAGTTCCCAGTTCTTAAAAATATGTAAGAATGAGGAAGCTATACTTTTTTCTTCCTTTACAATTTTCTCTTTTGATATATCCTGAAGAAGAAAAATAACTATTGAGAAATGACATGTTCTACTGATAGCAATGGAAGAAATGGGAGAGATAGTCTTCAGGTCTCAACACAAACAAAAAATGAGCAGTGTTCATATTACTAATGAGATCTCCTACTGAGCCCACTCATTTCACAAAGGGTCTAAATATGTGAGATGAGCAAAGATAGTTTTCTCAAATAGAACATTTTTCTGTAGCTAGGAAATAAAATTGAAGGGAAAATTATACCTATAAAACTGATTGAAAAGATAAAGAAAGAACTCTTTATATTTCTAACACAGAGAAATGGAATCATTTTTCTGGAATGTTTTCATTACTAGAGTAAGGCGGCAATAATCAAAGTGAGATTGAAAGAGAGTACTTTTACTTTTTGTAGTGTATACATATTGGGATCTTTGGCATTTCTTTTGACACAAATAATTTTCCCAGAGATGCTGGCTGGAAGTTTCTATGCTGCTGCAGAAATAGGAAATAGAAGACATAAACAAGTGATTGGAATATTTTATGTAAGAAAATACAACTTATAAAAAGTGGTGACAAATAACAGATGAAAGTTTTGACCTGACTGAGAAAAGCGATGTCAATTTCAGTTAACAACTTAGAAATTATGTGTCTGCAAATGTGGGTCCAATAAGGAAAATCCAGGGCTACACAATGTAATTCAAGTCACCCTGCACCATAAAACCATTCTAGACTTCAGAGGGAAAGGAGTTAATGCTTTTAAAAAAAAAAAATGCTTTTAAGTCTATCTTCAAACCTGTGATATATCTTTTGTTAACTGATCTCTTAGTAGAAGATAGTGACTTTAGGGGCACCTGGGTGGCCCAGTCGGCTCAGGTCATGATCCCAGGGTCCAGGGATCTAGCCCCGTGTTGGGCTCCCTGCTCAGTGGAGAGCCTGCTTCTCCCTCTGCCCCTCCCCCAACCCCCACTTGTGCTCTCTCATAAATAAATAAATAAATAAATAAATAAATAAAATCTTTAAAAAAAAGATATGACTTTATCAAGTGATGTATTAATGAAAGTCAGTCTTGTCTAGGAGAGGGTTTTCCCAAGATACATATCTGACAAGGGACTGATATTAAGGATGATAGAAAAAACAATGGAGGAATAGACAGAACTTTGAACAGATACATCACAAAAGAGGCCAATAGGCACAGAAAGGAGTTGTTCATTAGGGAAATGCAAATTAACCAACAATGAGAAACCATATGCATTCACAAAATATGCCAAAATCTAAAGGACTGACTGTACCAGGTGCTGGTGAGGATGTGGAGTAACTATGACTCTCATAGGTTGTGGGAATATAAAATGATACAATCACTTTGGAAAAAAAGTTCTGATGCTTTCTCCCAGTCTCTGTGGGAGAGTAGGTTCCTAACTTTGGTGAACACCTTGCTACAAGTTGCAAAACTACATCCTGTCATAAAGATGTGAGAAGTTTGTTTTTCCTTTGGATAAAAAGCCAATTAGCAAGCACAGCTGGCCTATGACTTGTCCCTAACGTCACGTACTTGTCCACTAGCTTACCCCTACCACTGAAACCTCTGCCACCCTTCGTTTCAGTGGAGATGAGTTCCGACTGAGTTCTGGCCTTTCTCCTTTATTGTTACAGCCTTGAAGAGTCATCTTTGCCTGTTTAACTTTGTCTGGTCTGATTTTTGCATTGACATTGGGTAATTCGTATACATTCTTTCAAGAGTCAACTTAAATGTCACTGTTTTTTAGGAGGTCCTAATGACCTCCAGGCTACCTTCTCACACAAATATTTGGTTGTCTTTCTTCTAAACTTCCACAACATTCGGCAGGCACACACCTCAAATAAAACATGTTTCTTTTTGTTTATCTGTCTCATCTTCCAGAATAGGAGTTCCTTAATATGTAAATATTTTTTGCATCTTTGTATCTCCAGCTTCTAGAACAACTTTTGTCCTTAATTGACATCAATTAAGGAAGGTTAGATGAATTAATAATCAGATGAACAAAGATACCGAGTCCAGATATTGCCATAACATGATGCTGAGTAAAGCATGGCTACTTACTGCTTATTTAATGTCTAAAGTATCTGAGGCAATCATGCAGAACATATTATCTGATAAATGTAACATAAAAATCTATACTGAGCAAGTGAGATTATCCCTCTTCCTTCTGGAATATATCTCATTTTATGTCCTCTACTAGTTTCTAGCATTTGGGGATCTCATATATCTCCACATTCACTCAGCTAAACATTTAGCTTGAGAAACATAAAGATGCTTTATTTTTTCTTTTGGATAAGGAATAACCATATTCCTTAACTCAACTGTTGAAGCTATAAATTTGGTGAGCTGAATGTTAGAATATTGTGAGTTTCATGTCAGCCTTGACAGTGTTTTGCTAAAAAAGAAGACAACAACCTTGCTCTTTTATGCCTCAAGGCCTGTACATGTAAGGGAAAAATAGACTTCAGGGCTTATAGAGCACATCCGATTCACCACATGCCTGAGGAACACAGCTATCATTTCTTGGGTGCTAATTAGGGAAAACATATTAAGCTAACCACTCTGCAAGCATTATTTTATTTAAATACCAATTCTATACTTGAGATATCATAATCATTCTCACTGGCCCAGCTCATCTTGTTGAAATATCTCTATGCCCCTTTGTCCCAGCCACATGACCTTCTTTCTATCCTTGAATTTCCCTTCTCAGAGATTCTTGAAATTAGCTGTTTCCTCCATCTGAATTCTTTTCCCTGCAAGTCTCTGCTTGGCCGGTTTCTCTTCATCCTTCGGGTGTCAGCTTAAATCTCCTCTTCTCAGAGAGGCTTTGCCTGATGATCCAAGCTAAAGCCTCTGTCTTCTCTGCCCAGGTCACTCTCTACCTCTTCCTCTTGACTTATTTTCCATAGAGTGGCAGCTCTTAAGATGTACTCTGCATTTTGGGGATCTCTGAGACCCTTTTAGGGACTCCCGGAGAACAATATTTTCATAATAATACGACGATGTCATATGCCTTCTCTGCTGCATTGACATTTGCACTGATGGTGCAAAAACCAATAGTAGATAAGATCCTTGTGTCATAATATGAATCAAGGCAATAACACCAAACTGTATTAGTGGTCATTGTACTCTTCCACACCATGCAGTCACAGGACAAAAAAAAAAAAAAAAACCCCAAAAAACAAAAAAACAAAACAAAACAAAAAAACAAAGTCACTTAAGAACATCATTAATAAAGCAGTAAAATGTATTAATTTTAATAAACCTCTACTCTTAAATATACACTTTTTCAATAGTTTACGTGATGAAATGGGAAGTACTCATAAAGCACTTTTGATGTGTACCACAGTATGATGATTGTCTCAAAGAAATGCACTAGTGTGACTGAATTGAGAACAGAATTAGCTATTTTATATTTGATGAAACAGCAGTTCTATTCAAAGGAACAACTGAGAAACTTGGGTATTTGGCAGATATTTTCTAAAAAAAAATTTTTTTTAAAAAGTAAGTCTGTCACTTCACGGAAAACAACAGACAATATTTGTTGCCAATAATAAAATTTGAGTTTTCCAGGAAAATTAGAATTTCAGAAAATTTGTATGTGCCATCTGGAGCTTAAAGGCTTCCAAATACTTAAGACTTTTCTGATGAAAGCTGTGGTAATATCAACAAATGTGAATTTTTTAATATTATATCACGAAATCTACCAATATTGGGGAGAGGCACACAAATCCGCGAACCAATATTTTCCAAACAATCAATGCAATGCATGATATGACAAAATCATGAACCTTGATAATATTTATTTCTGAATTTCAATCTATGTTATATGGAATGGAAATATCCATTCAAAGTGCTAGACTGACGGCTTCCATTGTAACAGAGTATGAAAAGTTCATTGATAAGATTTTAGATTTTATGTTTATATTACACTGGATTTTAGATGCTACAGCATCGCGAACATTGAAGAAGCTACCATTTCTAAGTCTTATCACCAGCTTACATTCTAGTGTATATTTTTCATTATTGTTTATTGTCTATACCCATCCATCATATTGTTGCCATGAGAGGCAGACCTGCCTCTGGCTTGCTTACTGATGTCTCCTGTGCCTAAAAGAGTGACACATACTAGGTGTTCAATAAATATTTGGTTGCATAAATAAATCCTTATTTGAAAGATGAAGAAACTTAGTCTTAAAGACTTAAAGGTATGTACACAAGGCCACACACCTAGCAAGTAGCTAAAAAGGATTCAAATTCAGCTCTGTCCAATTTCAAAGCTGATGCTTTTAATTGAATCACTCCACCAAATTGCCTCTGCAGTGAAGATTTGTAAGTGGTCTTGTGACATCAATATCTAGTTTTACTATCAAAGGACTTCTAACCTTTGTGAACCTTTATAGCATCTTATGTTTGATGCGAAATCATTTTATTTTTTAAAATTTTTAACATTTATTTTATTTAAAAAAATTTTTTTTTTAATAAGCTCGATGCCCAGCATGGGGCTTGAACTCACAACCCCAAGATCAAGAGTCACATGCTCCACCGACTGAGCCAGCCAGACACCCCAATGTGAAATCATTTTAGAACTCCAGGGCACCTTCGAGGGTATTTAGTCCAACTTCTCATAGACTTAGCCAAGTCACAGAAACAGCCCTGGAGCTTCCATCCACACCCATTAAGGCAATATATACGGAACCGAGGCTGTGGAAATCACAGGAAGCTGTTTTCATTTCTCCTGCCTCATCTCCAGCTCTTTCTTTTCTAAAACCCCAGATGGTGAGGAAAGGAACAAAACAAAACAAAACAAAACAAAACAAAACAAAACAAAAACAAACAAAAAAACTGAGGAGGTGGGGAGGGGGGAGGGAGGCCTGGCATGCTAAGTTGAGGTTGAGGGCTCTAATTTTCTGACCACAGCAGAAATTTTTCTCTAGTTGACCACTAGTCACACATCCTTTAGAGGTGTGTCTTGATGAATGATACCCAGCTACACCAGGCCGGCCCCACGCTCTCAAAGACTGCAGCATCTGAAGTGAGAGAACATTCTGGCAATTCCAGCAGTTGATAGAGGCACAGACTGCAAGTCTTTAGAGAACAAGGCCCTTTGGAAATGCCTTTGCCAGGTCTCTTTTGTAGTTTAATTACTTTTCCTTTACATATGACACTTACGCCAACAACAAAAACACCACTTCATGAGTAAATCGTACCTGGAAAGCAAATGTGACTTAAAGTGTCACTCAAGAACATGTTCATGTGTGTGTTCGCAGGTAACACAGCTGGGAAGTTGGCCAATAACATAAAAAGGGGCCGTGCCACCTACACTTTGCCCTAACAGGGCTCAGGGCAATACTTCTCTCACACCAAACCCAGTGCTCAGGGAAATTCCCTTGATCAATGTTGTTCTTAAGTGCTGAGTGGCTACTTAGAGTGGTAAGCTCACCAGCTTCTAGCATAGAACAGATGATCAATACATAATCATCAAATGACTAATTTTCCACAATGCTGGTACATATTTCATGCCTTTACCATGAGTATGGTTCCTCTAATCTGGAGACATTATGGTTGTACGGAGGACCAAACAAATCCTGCTGTCTGTAGCACAGAAGGTTAAATTTGTAAATCATGGTGGTTTTATACACTTCTGTTGGTAAAGATGATATTTTAGCTTTAGAGAGATCTTATATCCAGATCACAGCTGTCAGATGAAAATAGTGTCTTAGCCTACAGCCTGACTACAAAATAGAAAATATAACATCTACCTCTTACAGCGGAAATGCAAACACAGTATCATTTAGTCGGGTGAGGAAGATATTAAAGAAGCCAAGTACTTAACTCCAACTGAGTTATTAATAGAAGGTCTAAAATTATCCCAAATAATGAATTTGCTAATTATTTTTCCCTAACCTTGGTAATGTTCACTTTATTTCTGAATTTCAATCTATGTTATATTCAGACACTAGCACAAAATAAGTGCTTAATGAATTTTTGTTGAATTAATTCGATACAGTGATTCCCATAGTCTAGTCTGAGGACACTCGGAGGTAGATGTGCTGGAGTAGCTTCTCTCCTCTCGTTGACACCAAGCTTTTGAGAACTTTCTGACTTGTCTTTGTGAAATATAACCATTATTAAAAATTAAATTGTAAAAACATACAATTAAACACATTATATTAAAATAAAGGTAATAAATACTCAAAAACCCATCACTTTGTAAATATTTTCCTACATTTTACTCTTTCTAGGCTCTGGAGATTATTTCCGTCTCTTGTATTTATATGGGAGAGATATCACATAATGGTATGCTGCTGTGCATCTCCTCCCAACTCTATGTTATCAGCCACGTGAGGAATATTTACACCAGGAAAATTGGCAAATGATGCACATCAGGCTTTTCTCTCCTCCCTGGTGAGTTGGTTATCAAAATGTTTACCGGCACAACACTTCTGAGAGTTGCCCAAACTCTTCCAGGTGGCCTACCAAGTCTTCCCTTTAATGTGAGAGGCCAGATTTTCTCCATATATGCCAACCAAAACATTGTATTAAAACAGATTGAATGCAGGGCGCCTGGGTGGCTCAGTTGGTTAAGCAACTGCCTTCGGCTCAGGTCATGATCCTGGAGTCCCTGGATCGAGTCCCGCATCGGGCTCCCTGCTCAGCGAGGAGCCTGCTTCTCCCTCTGACCCTCCCCCCTCTCATGTACTCTCTCTCATTCTCGCTCTCTCAAATAAATAAATAAATCTTTAAAAAAAAAAAAAAAAAAAAAAAAAAAACAGATTGAATGCAAAAGCAGATAGGAGTTCAACTGCAAACCAGATCATAATTTTCAGAAAATGTAAAATATGCCCTTCTCACTAATTTTTTTCTTTTTCACCAAAATGTACTGTTCACATGTACCTTTTTTTAATCTATTTTTAAATGGGTTAGTAAATATTTTTATTCTTAGTTTTAAATTCTAATATGATAAATATCGATAGATTTGACGCACAAAAGCAAAAACTCTATGGCGTTTTGACTATGAAGGGGTGTGAGATGAAATGTTTGAGAACCACTGAATTAATGGAGTAGTAAATCCCATATAGTGATTTTTTAACTTAATGTGGTCAAACTAAGAAAAGCAGGTCTGTATTCCTATGCCTTTGTGAACCTGGGAAATGAATTCCTGACCTCCTCAAATCTTTGTTTTTCCATTTGCAAAAAACAGTGCTAGAAGGGATCATCCCAAAGAACCGTTTTTTAGCTCTTAGATTCTGTAAGTATGAGAATTAGAAATGAGCTCTGCTCCTAATGTGAAGACAGGAGAAATGTTTGTGCTTTGTCATCTTTTTTATACCTCCGACCCACATCATCACTGTCTTTAATAATCTTTTCCACCTAAGCTCCTGCCCCCCAAAGGGTTTAACATTCTATTATATCACTCTAATTACAGAAGTCACTGTGTCCCAGTTGTCAAAAAAAATCATACCAGTCTTGGACTAAAGTAGATGCCATGTAGCAGACACAAAAATGCAGTGCAGACCAACAAAATGCCACGGCTTCGTGTCGCCCTATCCATTAGGTGGAAAATGAAATGCCTAAAGCAGGCAGAGTCCGAATTTAATAAAGCAAACTATTGTGCGGGCCCAGCCTTGCATCTCCCCACAGCTGCAGAGTAAAATGCAAAGACATATGCTGCCTGAGTATTTTCCGTGCAAACAGCACAATCAGGATCTGCTTGGCGTCCTTAAGAACGTGTGAATGATCAGTCAATTCCAGGCAAGTCCGTGGCGGCTCTGCCTCGGAAATCACTGCGGCAAAATGCAAATGGTGTAAGAAATAAAAGGCCCTTGCCAAGTGCGCCCAGACTGCAGCCTTCGCTTTCCTATCACATCTGCGTCTCCGGTCCCTTCGCGCACCCGCCAGCCAGAGCGGCATGTGAAATCGCTTCCCAGTCTGCTGGGAATTCAACTTCCAGATCCCTTTCAACAGCAAATGACCAGAAGAAGCAAGCCCTCCCGGCGTGAGGCCGCGCGGCGGCCCGTATGGCCAAGGGCGCGCGTGGGTGACCGATACCGCGGGGCGCCCCTGCGCCCCCATCACGGGCGGTGGGCTGATCCGGGCCCCGGGGAGGCCTGGCCGGGAGGCGGCCGCGGAATGTGGCTGCGCTAAAATGGCGGCCAGCATCTCGCTGCCGGGAGGGGCACTGCTCCCGGCCCAGGGCCGCCTGCCCTCCCCCAGCGGCCCAGTGCGCCCCGGCCAGCGCCGCCAGGCAGCGTCCGCCTCCAGCAGCAGCGCAGGCACAGCCCGGAGGCCCCGCATTGACGACGCTCAAGGCCAAGGCCAGGCGCCCGCCACGCCTTCTTTCAAGTGGGCAGAGGCTCAGCCCCGCACCGCCCTCCTCTGCGCGGCACGTGCGGCCCGGCATCGCCATGGCAACCGCCCCTTTCCCCGCTCTCTCATTATTGAACAGCTGAGGCACAGAGCGTCCCTGAACTTGTTACTGCACAAGTTAATGCGGTCCTCCGAGGGCTTGGTTTCCTAACTATTGTTCTTTGCGCAACTGACTGCTTCCTGAAGCTAGAAACACCTACCGTGTGTTTCAGATGTTCTCCCCATCACTCCTGGGCCGAAGGTCTCAGTGAATCTGATCATCCTCCTCCAGCGAAGCGCCTCAGAATACCCTGCAAGGAACCAATTCCTACCCTAATGTACTGGCACTAATCTTGGAACCGTTTTAACGTTTGGAGGCTTCAGTTTTAAGAGATATAAACCACTAGTAATTATAT
Organism: Phoca vitulina; assembly: GCF_004348235.1. NCBI lineage: Eukaryota > Metazoa > Chordata > Mammalia > Carnivora > Phocidae > Phoca > Phoca vitulina. The sequence continues at coordinate 3,348,726 of NW_022589719.1, read as the reverse complement.
ACAATGTAATCGTTATATATTAATAATTATATAACTACCTTCTATTTCTCGCCCACTTATAATTAATGTTTGAAGATGAAATATTCTCTCTAGCTGTGACTTATCAGTATGCCCAGTGAAATGACATTCAGGGAAGTAAGTTGATAAAACAATTATTCCTATCAATGGTGAGTAATGGCAAATAATGGCCCAAAAGGACAGATTTGTGTGCTCATTAACAAAGAAATGTAAATTAAAATAGCAAAGGTATGCTATTTTGGAAGGATTTTGTTTGTTTTTAATAATAGCCAATGCTGACAAGAGTGTGGCAAAACACTCATATGGCTGGTGAGTGAGTGAATTGGTATAATCTTCTTGGAGACAATTTTTTCAAGAAATAATTAGAGATTTGAACAAAATACAGCTACAAAATGGTCATAGCAGCAAAGTTTATAATAGTTTTTTTTTTTTAATCCAGCTAAATGTAACCTAGAGGAATGATAATCAATACAATCAAATAGAATGAAAGAATACTTAATTTCTTGAAAGACACTTTTAATTTGCTGCTAAGTGAAAAGTAGATATTAAATAGTGATTAATTTATCCTATTTTTATTTTATCTGAATGTATTTAACAAGGGAAATGTTAACAATGGTTATCTCTGGGTGGTAGAATTACAGGTGACTCTATCTTGTTTCTTACTTTTTCTTTGACATTGACAAGCATTATTTTCTACAACAACAACAAAAATCCCAAAACATGTTGTTTTTTAATTGTGTCAACAGGTCCAACCTGTTTTATACATAAATATACGTATTCATAATAATATAATTATAATCTATTTCTACACAATTAACTATATTTTTCTCAAAGGAAAATGTGAAAATTTTAATAGAGAAAAGAGCTCTGGGTCCATTACTCTGATCATTTGGTTTTTCCCTTCAGTTACCCAAGTACTTACATTTGGTTTGGAAAGGAAATCTTTCTTTAATTCTTTATGTCTATCAAAGGAAACAAAAATGGGTTTCCATTTAAAACATAATGATATTAAGGAATACACTCAAAAACATTTTAGTGTCATAAACCCTCATTAAGGATTAAGACTTTCATTTTGTTCTCATTCTCTGGTTGTAGAATTGCAAATTGAAAAGCAGTTGGTTTAAAGTGGAAATTCTTGAGTAATGCTGAAAGTGCTTCCGTGCCAGACCATGCTCATAATGGAATCCTTCCAAACCACCCTCTCTGCAGGCCCTGCACCCAGGCCCTGGGATAGCAGGGAATGGCCTGTCATCTCATTCACACATGACAAGCTGATCCTTCAGGGAAACTGCTCTCTTCCCAGCCCGGTGAGAGCGATCCTAGCTGCCATCAAGGGGTTTGTGGCAAGCCTCGCATCAGAACACTGAAGGCACCTCATTTCTGAGGAAAGCTCAAGAAGAACCCAGGCCCAAGGGCTGCAATGAAATCAGGCTTTGTGAAAGCTTGAGAACTGCTCCCTGTGAATTATCCTGAAGAAAACAAGTCATAGACCTGGGCAAAGATAGACTTACAAGAATGTTTGTTTTTACATTATCTTATAACAGAAAAATTTTGGAATCTACGTAAACGTCCAGGAATTACAGAAATTATACTATAGCTGGATGATAAAACTGTCTGCAGCTATTAAAATTGAAAATAGAGAAGAATATTTGATGGTGCAGGAAAGTGCTCACACTGCAGTGTTAAGTAAACAGAAAGACATGTTAAATATAGAATACGCAATGTGATTCTGCCTTTATAAAATCCTTTACAGTACACACAATATTTAATGTATTACATACATAATTAAAATTTAAGCTCAAAAATTATGGATTGTCAGTTTTGTTTATTTTTCTTTTACCATCTCGAATAAATCCATTAAGTAATTATTAATAAGATATTAATGGAAGAACATATGTTTTATCAGAAGCCAGAGCAAGGTACTACAGGTCCTAATCACTTTTCAGGTATGCATTTTACAGGCACCTGGAAACTCTTTCAAAGCATACATTTTATTAGCTCAGCGATTAAAGGATGATACATCACTTGGGTCACACTACCCACTTCACCCCTTCATCTGAACTAAAGTTCTGGCCCTGTCTTTCTCTCCAACCTAATTTTAGAGCAGATAAGACACCTTTCACCTGAGGACATCTGTTTCCAACACTGAAAAGCTTAGATCAAACTAAAGACTGCCCAGGCCCCAAGTAAGCACATTCTATGCATTCTTATAGTATATACCTGCTCTGGATTCTGGTCTGATTTTCCATAAACCTATCATTTCTGAAATGGAGACATGATTGGTCACATGACTCTCTGACGGACAATCCATAAGGGTTAATCCCTCCACGTGTATGGCCAAGCTTTTCAGGCTTGAAAAGGCTTTACTGCCTGCTTCCCACCCCCACTAGAGCCTCAAGTCCCACTGTACCTTTCCCATGTCCTGCGCCCAGCCATAGTGAGACTACAGCAGCTCAACAAATGGAATCTTACTATGTACTGGACATTGTTCTACTTCTGCCAGCAAACCTATAGGGTATTTTACAAATGAAGAAACTGAGGTACAGAAAGGTTAAAAAAACAGCTCCCATGGTCCACAGTCAATAAGCATTAGTTTATGAACCCAGGAAGCCTGGCTCCAGCTCTTAACTGTTATTTTCCCACCCAGATATAAAGTTTGCCAAGTAAGTCATTAGCTTCAATTAATCTCTGCCTTAGCCCAGCTCTTTCCTGTATAGGAAGTCTTCCACTTAGCCAAATTCATGCTTCTTTCAAAACACAGATGAAACTCTTCCTCAATCATCTCAGGCAGGCTTAAGGATTTTCCCCTACACCCCCACGAGTACCTCAGTTATGGTAACATACTGCTGTGAGGCATATTTATTTACCTGCTTCTATCACCAATCTGCCAGCTCTTCAAAACCAAGGTTCAAATCTCTGTTAATCTTCATACCTCCAGTGCCCCACACAGTATCTGACACGTAAGAAGTTCTTAATAATGTATGTATGTATGATTATGAGGAGTACTATATAGTTCTGCTTGCCCAAAACTATGGTCTTCCAACATCCTACCATGACAGCCACCATCTCTCCATTAGAGTTGGTGCTATGTAGGCAAACACTGGACTGGTAGCCAGAGGACCAGAGAAATGCCAGTCGCGCTCCGAAGTTTCCATCTTTGCCTTGCTGGGCTTTTAAATGTTAAATGGGGACCTATCCTTAGGGAGGGAAGAGGGAATATCAAAAAGACCTCTTAAGGTATTACCAGATATTAATTTTGACTATTTGCCAGCTATTCTGTTAGGAAAGAGGGCCCCTTGGGCACCTGGGTGGCTCAGTCGGTTAAGCGGCTGCCTTCGGCTCAGGTCATGATCCTGGAGTCCTGAGATCGAGTCCCGCATCGGGCTCCCTGCTCAGTGGGGAGTCTGCTTCTCCCTCTGACCCTCCCCTCTCTCATGCTCTCTGTCTCATTCTCTCTCTCAAATAAATAAATAAAATCTTTAAAAAAAAAAAAAAGGAAAGAGGGCCCCTTTTGTGGTGGGATGGAAGGTGGCTAAGTCTGATAAAGGACTTAGGGCTCAGCATGTGGCCAAAAACGTACACCCCTTGATGAGGCTGTATAGTCGGCAGCCTGAAAATATACTCAGGTCTGTCTACTTCGGGCAGTTCCCTGTTCTATCTCAGAGGTTTCACCAAGACAGGCAAGAAACTCACGGTCATCCATGTCAATGTTCTTGAATAGTAAAACATTATTCTTGCTGGTTTCCTCAGGCCACTGTTGGGACTGCTTGAAGCAGTGGAAGGAAACTAATATTTATGCATTAAAGCTGATACATAATGAGTAACATAAAGACATGTCTCTGTTTGCATCCTTCTTACTATTGCACCATCTTACTGTTGTGCCTGCGTTTTATTAAGCTATCTCAAATCTCTTTTGGAATGAACCTGGGGATAAATAAACATATAGGATGAAAACAAACATACCGTTGATTCACTTTAAGGGTCTGGTTTGAACTTTGCTTTGGGCTTCTAGGTTTATGTGTGACCACATTTCTTGGGGACGGTAGGATATCCTCACAGATACCAAAACAAATGTTTTGAAAGCATCAAAATCCCAGGAGCCTCTTGTCCACTTATTTGGAGGAAAATAAAACCAATTTGACCCCAAAATATTTCCTACATTCTAATTATACATATTGACTTTTTGCTATGTTAAGTTTCATTTACCATCATGGAAAAATTTGATTCATGTTCAGTGCTATTGAATTTTTAACTATGGGTTCTTTTTTGAAGTTCTGCAAAGTTCTCATAAGTATCTAGTGACTCCTTGTGGAGTTTTCTCTCTTCATGTAAATATTCACTAAAAAGTTAAGAAATCATGGAACATCAAAATTGAAGGGGTCGTGGAAGCATTTAATGCTAACTCCCATCCAGGTGGGAAGCTATTTATCAATAACCATGAAAAAGGGTTGGAAATATCTAGTGACAAGAAGGCATCTTTTGGATTCCTGACTCCTTTCCTCTCTAATGACCAAACAGACTTACAAACCAGGTTGCAATTTTCTTGGGATTTTGCCACAGAGGTAACCATTTCAATAGGGCTCAGAATGAAAGCAAAAAGAGGGAAAGAGGGGAATTACACATTGGCCAAAGTCTGTAATGTTCATTGGAATTATCTGGAGGAACTAATTCCTCAAGCCAGTTGGTCTTACTTGGCGGCCAAGTAATCAATATTCCAAGTACAATGAGGTGTCTCTCAAAAAAAGAATCCCTCTTATTCTGAAATTTCACCATTACTTTATATTTTTCGTTTTTTATTAATATCCAACAATCTTGATAGTAGGCATATGTCATTTGGGTCACAATACTAGTCTCTTGCCCTGAAAGTGTTCTATATTTCTTTTGTGGAAAACCTTCTCCTACATTGTGTGTAATCTGTGTGGGTTGCTAAAACTAGTTGCCTCAACAAGTACAACAGGCCTCAACAAATACAAAAAGACTGAAGTAATGCCATGCACCGTTCTGACCACAATGCTATGAAATAAGAAGCCGACCACAAGAAAAGAATCTGGAAAGACCACAAATACATGGAGATTAAAAGCATGCTACTAAACAATGAATGGTTCAACCAGGAAATCAAAGAAAAAATTAAAAAAAATTCGTGGAAACAAGTGAAAATGAAAACACAATGTCCACAACCTTTGGGATGCAGCAAAAGCAGTCCAAAGAGGGAGGTATATAGCAATACAGGCCTACCTCAAGAAGAAAGAAAAGTCTCAAATAAACAATCTAACCTTACACCTAAAAGAACATGAAAAAGAAGAACAAACAAACCTAAATCCAGCAGAAGAAAGGAAATAATGAAGATTAGAACAGAAATAAATGATATAGAAACTAAAAAAAATAGAACAATAAAACTAGGAGTTGGTTCTTCAAAAAAATTTTAAAAATTGATGATGATGTAATGTATGGTGATTAACATAACATAATAAAATAAAATTAAAAAACAAACAAACAAACAAAACCTTTCTCTAGACTTACTAAAAAGAAAAGAGAAAGGACTTAAATAAATAAAATCACAAATGAGAGAGGAGAAATAACAACTAATACCACAGAAATACAAATAATTATAAGAGACTATTATGAAAAACTATATGCAAAAAAATTGGACAACCTGGAAGAAATAGATAAATTCCTACAAACATATAAACTACCAAAATTGAAACAGGAAGAAACAGAAAACTTGAACAGATAACCAGCAAAAAAAATTGAATCAGTAATCAAAAAACTCCCAAAAAACAAAAGTCAGTCCAGGACTAGATGGCCTCACAGGTGAATCCTACCACATATTTAAAGAAGAGTTAATACCTATTCTTCTCAAGCTATTCCAAAAAAATAGAAAAGGAAGGAAAACTTAAATTCATTCTATGAGGTCAGCATTACCCCATACCAAAATCAGATAAAGATATCACTAAAAAAGAAAACTATAGGCCAATATCTCTGATGAATCTGGATGCAAAAATTCTCAATTGAATACTAGCAAACCAAATCCAACAATACATTAAAAAAATCATTCACCACAATCAAGTAGGATTTATTCGTGGGTTGGAAGAGTGGTTCAATATTTGAAAATCAACCAACATGATACATCACATTAATAAAAGAAAGGATAAGAACCATATGATCATTTCAATGGATGCAGAGAAAGAATTTAACGAAGTATAACATCCATTCATGATAAAAACTCTCAACAAAAGTTTAGAGTGAACATACCACAACATAATAAAGGTCATATATGAAAAACCCACAGCTAATATCATCCTAAATGGGGAAGAACTGAGAGCTTTTCCTCTACACTCAGGAATAAGACAGGGATGTCCACTCTCACCACTTTTATTCAACATAGCATTGTAAGTCCTAGCCACAGCAATCAGACAACTAAAAGAAATAAAATACATCCAAATCAGCAAGGAAGAAGTAAAACTCTCACTATTTGCCGATGACATGATACTATACATAGAAAACTCAAAAGACTCCCTCCCCCCACAAAAAAACACCCTGCTAGAACTGATAAATGAATTCAGTAAAGTTGCAGGATACAAAATCAATGTACAAAAATCTGTTGCAGTTGTATACATCAATAATCAAGCAGTAGAGAGAGAAATTAAAGAATCAATCCCATTTACAATTGCACTAAAAACAATAAGATACCCAGGAATAGACCTAGCCAAAGAGGTGAGAGACCTGCCCTCTGAAAACTATAAAACACTGATGAAAGAAATTGAAGATGACACAAAGAAATGGAAAGACATTCCATGCTCATGGATTGAAAGAACAAATATTGTTAAAATGTCTATACTAACCAAAGCAATCTACAGATTAAATGCAATTTCTATCAAAATAACCAACAGCATTTTTCACAGAACTAGAACAAACAATCCTAAAATGTGTATGGAACACAAAAGATCCCAAATTTGCCAAAGCAACTTTGAAAAAGAAAAACAAAGCTGAGGGTATCACAATTCCAGACTTCAAGTTATATTACAAAGTTGTAGTAATCAAAACAGCATGGTACTGGCACAAAAAATAAACACATAGATCAATGGAACAGAACAGAAAACCCAGAAATGAACCCACAATCATATGGTCAATTAATCTTTGACAAAGCAGGGAAGAATATGCAATGGGAAAAAGTCTCTTCAACAAATGGTGTTGGGAAAACTGGACAGCAACATACAAAAGGATGAAACTAGACCACTTTCTTACACCATACACAAAAATAAATTCAAATTGGATGAAAGACTTAAATGTGAGACCCTGAAATCACAAAAATCTTAGAAGAGAACACAGGCATTAGCTTCTTTGACATCAGCCATAGCAATTTCTTTTTGCTAGGTCCCTTGAAGCAAGGTAAGCAAAATAAAAAATAAACTATTGGGACTACATCAAAATAAAAAGCTTCTGCACAGCAAAGGAAACAATCAACAAAACTAAAAGGCAACCTCCTGAATGGAAGAAGATATTTGCAAATGACATATCCAATAAAGGGTTAGCATCCAAAATATATAAAGAACTTATAAAACTCAACACCCAAAAAATGAATAACCCTCTTAAAAATGGGCAGAAATGGGTGCCTGGGGGCTCGGTTGGTTGAGCATCTGACTCTTGGTTTCGGCTCAGGTCATAATCTCATGGGTTGTGGATCAAGCCCCATGTCAGACTCTGTGCTCAGCAGGGAGGCTGCTTGAAAGATTCCCTCCCTCTGCCCCTCCCTACTCTCTCTCTCTCTCAAAAAAAAAATAAATAAAATCAATCAATCAATCAATCAATCATTTTTTAAAATGGGCAGAAGACGTGAATAGACGTTTTTCCAAAGAAGACATACAGATGACCAATGGACACATGAAAAGATGCTCAACATTGCTCATCATCAGGGAAATATAAATCAAACCACAATGACATATCACCTCACACCTGTCAGAATGGCTAAAATCAACAACATAAGAAACAACAGGTGTTGGTGAGGATGTGGAGAAAGGGGAACCCTCATACACTGTTGGTGGGAATGCAAACTGGTACAGCCACTCTGGAAAACAGCATGAAGTTTCCTCAAAAAGTTAAAAATAGAACTACCCTACCATTTAGCAACTGCACTACAAGGTATTTACCCAAAGAACACAAAAATACTAATTCAAAGGGATACATGCACCCCAATGTCCCAATGTTTATAGCAGCATTATCTACAACAGCAAAATTACGGAAACAGCCCAACTGTCCATTGACTACTGAATGGATAAAGAAGAGATGGGGTGTGTGTGTGTGTGTGTGTGTGTGTGTGTGTGTGTGTGTGTAATGGAATATTACTCAGCCATAAAAAGGATGAAATCTTGCCATTTGCTAGGACATGGATGGAACTAGAGAGTATTATGCTAAACAAAATAAATCAGAGAAAGACAAATACCATATGCTTTCACTCATATGTGGAATTTAAGAAACAAAACAAATAAGCCAAGGGGGAAAAAGAGAGAGAGAGAGGCAAACAAAAAACAGACTCGAAAAATAGACTCTTAACTATAGAGAACAAACTTATGGTTACCAGAGTGGAGGGAGGTGGGGGGATGGGTGAAATAGGTGATGGGGATTGAGGAGTGCACTTGCTGTGATGAGTACTGGGTGTTGTATGGAAGTGTTGAATCGCTGTATTGTACACCAGAAACTAATATTACACTGTATGTTAACTAACTGGAATTTAAATAAAAACTTAAAAAGAATAAAGTAAAAACTGACAAAATTATAAAAGAGACGTGCACAGTAGGGAATGCCTTCTTCCTTCTCCCCTGCCAACATGGTTTTTAGGTGCTTCATGGAGGTTGGCTGGGTGACCTACATCTCCTTTGGGCCTCCTACAGGGAAGCTGGTCGGGATTGTAAACGTTACTGCTCAGAACAGGGCTTTGGCTGATGGACCTTGCACTCAGGTAAGAAGACAGGCTATGCCTCTCAAATCCATGCAGCTCACTGACTTCATCCTCAAGTTCCCACACAGTGCCGGCCAGAAGTATGTCCGACAAGCGTGGCAGAAGGCAGGTATCCTTACAAAATGGGCAGCCACAAGATGGGCCACGTAGATTGAAGCCAGAGAAAGAAATACCAAGATGACAGATTTTGATCGTTATAAAGTCATGAAAGTAAAGAAAACAAGGAACAACAGAATAATCAAGCTCCATGTCAGGAAGCTGCAAAAAAGCAGCTCTCCTGAAAGTTCCTCCCAAAAAAGCACCTGCTGCTAAGGGTGCCGCTGAGGCAGCTGCAAAGTTTCCAGCAAAAAAGATGGCCGCTGCAGGCAAGAAGGCTCTAGCCCAGAAGGTTCCTGCCCCAAAGCTGCAGGCCAGAATGCAGCGCCTCCAAAGTCTCAGGAAGGTCAGAAAGCTCCAGCCCAGAAAACACCTGCTCCGAAGGCATCTGGCAAGGAAGCATAAAAGCATAACGGCTATTATAAATAAGCAATAAAGGTTCTTTTCCTTTTGTATACGTAAAAAAAAAAAAAAAAACCTGACAAAATTACAAAATGAAAAAAAAATGTAGTATTTGGAGATAAAGGACTCATGTGAAAAATGCATAATTAACAATTAATACCCATTGCAAACCTTAGGATAAAATCTTTGTTTTATTGTACTTACAACTCCTAACAATCTTGTATTTTAACTGCGAACAATTTAGTGCTTTTCTCAAGATTACAGAGCCAAGAAGTAAAGGAAATGAAATTCAAACGTAGATCCATCTGATTCCAAAGGGCACGGTTTCTCTTCATGCCACCACATATAATGCCTGCTCTCTCAGCATTCTGAGATGAAACCTCTCAACTGAAGGCAAGTAGAAATATATATAGCCCTCCTAATAAAATATTAATTTTCCATTAAATCATCATGGTGAGGAGCATTTTTTATATTTTCACACATGTTTGTGAACATGCACACACACTCCCAAGAAGCCCCACATTTTCTAGGAATATAAGATTTATTTAATCTGTTTTGAACTTACTTCTTAGCCTTATCTCTTCTTCCCTGCACCCCCATACACTCCATATAGTATGAATTATTTACATGCCATGTTGACTGAAGTTTACATATACTTTTCTTTCTGCTCAAAATACCATTCCTCGGGTGCCCCCATTTTTGTCTAATCATTTCAAGGGAAGTGTCTCAGTTCAACCTTCCCTTAATTAGACCTGAACAGTGAATGAACTCAACACTCCTATCTTACAGACTTCTGAAATATCTTGTGTCTACCTCTAACCCAGGACATTTCAGTCTGGATTACAGTGGTGGTGCACTTCTTTCTGCCACTAAAGGGCAAATGACTCGAGTCTAGGAACTGTATCTATTTGTCTTTAAACTTCAGTCCCTACCCAGTTCCTGGAATATATTAAATACCCCAAAAATACCTATTGATGAATAAAACAATCAATCATTCAGAATTTTGGAAAACTAGGGCGCCTGGGTGGCTCAGTCGTTAAGCGTTTGCCTTCGGCTCGGGTCATGATCCCGGGGTCCCGGGATCGAGTCCCACATCGGGCTCCCTGCTCGGCGGGAAGCCTGCTTCTCCCTCTCCCACTCCCCCTGCTTGTGTTCCTGCTCTTGCTATCTCTCTCTCTGTCAAATAAATAAAATCTTTAAAAAAAAAAAAAGAAAGAAATTTGGAAAACTAAAACATTTTTCCCAAAGTCTAATAAACCTAGGTTAGTGTATGATAGGATGTTCTGGTTAAACAAATAATTTCCTTGAAAAATTATCTATGGAATAAATATTATCAAAGAACCACGGTATCATTTAATTTTTCCTTGGTGAAATAATTTTGGATATTATAATGGGGACATCATAGGCTCTTATTGGTTGTCATCAGTAAGCATGCTTCAACATCATTTAATAAAGAGATCTGGTTAGTGTGTCAAATGCCAAGGAACTTATTACATAGTGGTGTCACTGTTTTGATTCCAAATATCGATCCAACAGTATTTCTAAACCTAGAGGAAAAAGCTTATTTTGGAAGAAACTGTAGAAACTATATTCAGTAATTTTCTGGACATCTTAATCTTCTGAAACTGTCACACTGACGCACTGACCTTGACAAGTATGTAACCAATATTAAAGTTGTCCTAGGCAAAAACTCCTGCTTGAAGGCTGAGCCAATGACCTCCTGCCTATGCATTCACAATTTACCTGTTCTATTTTTAACATCCATGTCCTGTTCTTGGTTTGATATCCTGACTTGATATCCTATCTTGCCTTTTCACATTATATATCCTTTCAGACTCTGTCCCTGGCATTTAGGACTTCAGTAATCAGGAGGGTTTGGGCTGTAGCCCCTCCTTAACTTCTACCACTCCTTATTGCCTGTGGCGGGGACTCTACTTCAGCTCCCAGTGGACTTGTCTTTGCCTGGGCTGCTCCCAGCTTCCTCCAGCCAGAGTGGGAGAGTAGAGGAATTAGACAAAATTTTGATAAGTTTGTTATTCCTCTTTGCCATCACAAATGTACAACCAGTGCTTTATGATAAGGACCCAGTTGACACTTGGCCAAGTTGGAACAACAGGCAATTGACGGGACTTTGCGTGGGGAAAAACAGTTCTCAGCATTTCCTGAATTCTGATCCTTACATTGAATACTGTGTGTGTGCACTGGCAAGACAGTTCTCTTTTGGGTCTTAATGTCACTGTCTGTAAAACTGATTATTAGAACAGTTATCTCCAAAAAAGTAGATACCCAGATCAACGTTTGTTTGTGAAGAGTTTCGCTAGAGTTAAAAAGGCCCCTATCAACTAAACTGATGGATTTCTCCCATTTCACTTGGTGGAATACCAGAAAATCTTGATGGGATTTTAGTGTGTCATGTGCGTATGTGTGTAATGCACAGAATGTTTATATATTAAATTATGTCATTTGAACCAGACATAATTTTTAGTAGAAAATATGACTTTATTACATGGTTGCCATAAAGTCACAAGCATGGGTGTCCTAGGGTTGGGAGTTGGGGCAGACAAGCTTAAAGCAAGCATGAATTTCCATTTCTCAGTTTTCCTACATGCTCGTTCCTCAATCATTCCTTTTTTTTCAAGACAGGCTGTAGAAAGTATCAAATATCAAGAAATATATATGGAAGACATTTTAAAATTTGAGCCAATACTAGTCTCAGAAAATTGTTGCTCACTTTGGAAGCAGAATGCTCTAGCTTGGTTCGAGGAGCTCCTAATCTCCATACCAGCATAGTTTCAAAACCACTGTGCTCACATTTCAAGAGCAGCCTCTAAAGCAACTGTTCCCCCTGCATTTTTCCTTAAAATGAACTGTAAGTTAAAATAAGGTGGTTTTGCCCCAGATTGGGATTGAGATGCCAGTATTTCCAAAGAGAATGAATCCAGAGTTTAGCATAAATACATAAAATGCACATTTCTCATTTCTCATAATCTTTTACATTTTGACATAGAACATTCACACTGCATTCATTCATGAACTCGGTGCCTAATTTGAAACATATTTTCCATTGAAGAGATGATTTTATATGGAAAAGGAAATAACTCCTGTAGTCCCTCTGTGTATATTGAAAAAGAAGTCTGGAGCCATTATATAGTTTGTGCTTAAGTTTTGATTAAAAGATACCATGAAAATCCCAAGAGAGCTCAGCTCAAGGTAAGGGATTTGATTTGAACATATTGAAAAAAGATTGGGTGCCCAAATACCAGTTTTAAGTATCTTTTCTTATTGAACAATATAATAAACAATCCACATGAATGAAAAACCAGCAACTTCCTGAATCATGGTCACATCTGTTTTCCAGTCAAACTTAAATTCCCTATCTCTAAATTTAGTGAATAATTCATTTTAGATCTGGAAGAGAATTTAGTCCAATTCCCCTCATATTATAGATGAGGAAATTGAGGCACAGAGAGATTTTTCCTCCATAACCCCTCCTAATCCTTCCAGTCTCAGCTTAAGTCACTCCTTGGGGAAGCTTTCTCTGATTCCCGCCACCACCACAAATGAGATCTCCCTGATATATACTCACAAATTCCTCTGTATTTTTCCTTCATAGTGCTTAACCTAACTTATAATTGTGCAATTGTTTTCATGACTTTTTGGTTTAGAATATGTCATCACGAGGGAAAGCTCCATGAAGCTCTTTGAGCTGGATGCTTGCTGACAAGCACATGCCAGGCACAGGGAGCATGCCCAGGAAGTACTTAGTAAATCAATGTTGAAGTGGCATGCAATGACACAAATATATGTATTACTTCATTTATAAAATGAGAGGATGGACTAGATGATCTTTAAAATTTATACCAACTAAAATAAAATTTATGAATGCTTGGTGAGGTCTGATATTCTTTCTGCTCTGCCACAAATGTCAGAGAAGACAAGTCTTGCTGCTATTCATAGTTTCTCCATTTCCTGTTTGTGTAACTTTGGGCAAATTATTCTCTACATTGAAGTTCAGTTTCTTTAATAGAAAAAAATAATAAAAATCTCTCTTTCAACTCATCTTTTCAATTTTATTTTTTAATCGTGGTAAAAATATATATAACACAAAATTTCCCATTTTAACCATTTTTAAGTGTACAGTTCAGTGTCATGGAATACATTCACAATGTTGCACAACGATCACCACCATCCATCTCTGGCATTTATTTTTATACTCTCACCTTACCAATCCTTCCCTCTTTCTCAGACCTCCAATCCATTGCATTACCTCCAATCCATTTACCTTTCCTCACCATCCATCACTTGTACCAATTACCTATTGCTATGTAACAGATGATTTATTGGGCTCACAATTCTGCTAGGGGGTTACTCTGGTCTAGTCTGGTCTCAGATGATCTTACTTGATTTTGTTTGTGAGTTTGCAGTCAATTGGTTAGTTGACTGGGGCTTGGCTGGTCTTGGATGACCTTACTCATATGTCTAGCAGTAGGTTGGTTGTTGGCAGGTGTGACAAGAGTGACTAAGTCATGTAATTTTCATCCTCCCAATAAGATAATCAAACCTTATTCTCATCGTGGTGATGGCAGTATTCCAAGAGTACCAATAGGTCAAGACCCAATGTTCAAATGCTTTTCAAGCTTTTGATTAACCAAAGGAAGTCAAATGGCCATTTTCAGTGTGGAGGAGATCACAACAAATTAGGGGACATTACTACAAAAATATATCACACCCTTGTTAACCAACTGGATTCGATGCTCTACCACTACAATTGTTCATTTCTACACATTATCAACTCTCTTCCTAATTCTCCCTCCAAAATACTCAATTGGAAAAAACTTCAAACTCTGGTCAAAGCTAACAATCTACCTATTTTGTCCTACATTAGAACAATTTATATTACTGAAAAAATCATCCAAATAGGCTAGATGCAGTCACTTGTAATTCACGACGACAAATCCCATCTGGGCACTGAGTCTTACTTACTAGTCCCACTTACTTTTCTGACTAATTCACTTTGTTATTGTCCTAGAAGATGACCTTATTTCATAATATCCATCCCATAAACACACACGGAGGGAGAGAGAATCAGAGAAGCATGAGGGCGTTTCCTTCTCTTGCTGATAACAACTCTCCTGCATCTGCTAGCACAGTCCTCGCCTCCTTCTAGATGTCTTTCAAATCGATTTCTTCGGGCTTAATCTGTTTCTTGTGCTCCCTGCTCAACTGCCCAGCTGCCTCCCTGGCATCTCACTTAGATGTCTGCCAGGCAGCTCAAACATAACATGCCCAAACAGAACATTCGATTCTGTTTGTTTCTTCACCATCACCCTCCAATGCACAAAGCTCATCTCTCTCGGACACTTCAGTCTACTCTCTACCGAAATCTTTTAAGAACACAAATGATCATATTGCTCCTCTGCTTAAAATTCTCTAATGGTTTTCCACTACACGTAGAATTAAATCCAAATTCTTTACGGCTGTCTGCAAGGCTCCGATACGGTCACTGCCTGCCCCTCCGCAACCTCACCTCACATTGCTCTTCTCGGTATTCTTATGCCTCAGCCACTCTGGCCTGAGTTCTACTGCTTGAACACAGTAGGCCTATTCCTGCTTCAGGGGCTCTGGCACTTGCTATTTTCTCTGCCTGAGATGTTGTTCCTGTGGTGAAACTTTATTGTAAATCAGGCCTCACCTTAGCTGTCACCTGGCCATCCTTTGTAATGTTGCTTCTCCTCCACTTCCTCCTCACACATAGCTATACACAACCCTGCTCACTCTCCATCACAATATTCTGCTTTTTTCTCATAGTGTTTGTATTAATTGAGATTTTTTGTTTATATCTATTCCACTAGAATATAAAATCCTCAATTGCTAAGGATGTGCCTATTTTGTTCAGTACCTTATTCCTAGCTTTTAGGACAAAGTATGAAAGATAGTAGGTATTCAATAAATACTTGCCTTAAAAAGAGAATAACGAAGCCTTTCACATCGCATGGTTTCTATGAGAAATTTTTTTTAAATGCATTTGAAACACTAGTATATCCTAGTCACTCATTCAATGTTGCTCATCTCCTCATAGTTGAAAATGAATATTTTTTCCGTCTTGTTCCCTTGATACCTAGCAGTTTCTAGAAATATTATGCATATAATGATTATTTTTTGTATCAAATCAATGATTCCACAATAAGTGCACTAACTTTGGTCACTATGGATTCCATAGGATATTTTGATCAAGATATTTTTGGTGATAAGAAACAGAAATCTACTCATACTAACTTATATGCAAAGGAACAATCATACTAAGGGCAAAGGTGTCATCTTATAGATGCACAGAAAATACCTCCCTGAGGCTTGGAACCAGGAACTAGAAAATTATCACATACCGTGGCTATTTCTTTTGAGGTGGCATGACATTTTTGTCTGGATCATTCTCTCTCTGCAGTTCAGGTCTTTCTAGTGTTTCAAGCAATGGCTATCCCAACCCTGGCTTTATATTAGTTCATGGTTCAAATGACCGAAAGACAGTAAACTAGTGTCTGGGAATTAGATTTCCAAATTCCTGTGAAAAAAATCTAATTTACCCGGACTGGGTCAAATACTCACCTCTACTCAAACATGTATGGCCAGGAGTTGTGGTTATATATTACCAGATGGCTTTGGAGGTCCACACCTCTGTGTGTGCATGTGTGTGGTGGTGGGGGGAGGGTAGAGGTCTCAGAAAAAATGAAGAAATAAAGGAATGGACTAATTCCTCAAAATACATTTACCTCTCAAGATCCATAAGTTCAGCTTACCAAGGAGTAGAGACTCTTATCTCCAATGGCAGCTTTGGTCTTCAGATCTTAGCTGATTTTCCTTGACCATGTCCCATTCAAATGGTGTAAAATACACTGAGAGGGGAGACCTGGCCCAGATGTATGCGGAGAGTTTGCCTCATTTCAGTCACTAGTGAGACTTCACACTCCAGGGGCCTTCCAGTGAGCTGGTGTCTGATATGTGTAAATTACAAGTCAGATACACAAAGCACTCACAATATGGGGGCAAGAAGTCTTGTCTGATAATGCAGAAGGAACAAATGTAATTGGCATTTTGATCAGGATACAAATGTTCCCAGGAAGAACCATTTTGAAACAAGCTACGGAGTAGAGATTGAAACTGAGATGCAAATAGATACCACTTTCATCTTTGACCTCCAGAGAAGCTTGATTTATTAAGAATGTAGGAAAACAGAATGATTTGATTCCTGGTGTTTGCATGGGCACTGCAGTAGAATCATGGAAGGAAAGGAAAGTGGATTTGTTTTAATCCTTTTTGCCTTACCCTCTAACGGCAAGCCTATACATTTCCCATGCATAAGAGAGAAGTGTTTATTGAATTTTAGGACATAGTTCTTCTGCCTGCCACTTCCCATTCTGTGACTCTCTCATGAAGAATGAGCACCCTTCGAATTGAGAGGTAGGCAAGAGTGAGAAAAAAGTGAAAATTGGACTGACTTCTTTGAATGTGGAATAAAAGAAAAATAAAGATAAGGACAAGCGACTGAATGCTGCTTTGTATTTTAGACAGTCCAGATCAGAAGGAAAATATTTGTAATGTTCTTGAGGTCAAGTCCAGCTACATTTTAGCCATATCAGGGAACAGTAATTAAGAAGATGTAAATGTTGGATATGCAAAGGCTACTTCTGCCTTGAGCAAGTAATACAGAGATTATAGTATTTATCAGGCATTCCTCAGATTTCAAACTTTACTTCATAACCATGTATTAAGACCTGACATCATGGACCAGTGTAAAAACACATTTGTCATTATCTGGAGTGTCATCCAGCCAAACTTATTGGACCTGACTATGCTAGCTATTTTGAACAGTCCATATATAAGCTATTTGCTGGCAAATACATTTTTATTTATTTATTCATTCATTCTTGCATTTCTTGATACATCCATTTTCCCAAAAGATTTTTTTAAGAACCTTTCAAATTCCAGGTACTGTTCTAGAAATATAGACTATAATAAGGCAAAGAAAAAGGATGAGGAGGAGGAGAAGAAAAATTAATTAGGACCTTGCCGCATACTTCATTTTGCTGAGCACTTACTCAGTGTGGTAGTTAATTTTATGTGTCACCTTGACTAGTGCCCAGTTGTTTGGTCAGACACTAGTCTGTATGCTGTGAAGGTGTTCTGTAGCTATCATTTAATATTTAAAAGATCACCCATGATAATGTGAGTGGGCCTCATCCAATCAGTTGAAGGCCTGAAGAGCAAAACCTGAGGTTAACTGGGAAAGAACTGCCTTAAAACTGTAACATGGAAGTCCTCCCTAAATTTCCAGCCTACCATCCTGACCTACAGACTTTAGCCTGAAGATTGCAACATCAACTCTTCTGTTTCCAGCCTGCTGTCCTGCCTTAGATTTTGATTTGCCAGCCTCCACAATCATGAGAGCCAATTCCCTTAAAATTTCCATTTCTCTTCCCCCACCCCTCCTCTCCCTTTCTTCTCTATATTAGGCACTCTCCTAAAGCTTTATATTTACTTGATATCTCATGTCATCTCTGTAACCACAGGCAGATCCAGATATTATCAGGCCTGAAAATAGTCAATTTGGAAGGCTCTTTTTAAGAAAAACAATACAAAATTACAAATACAAAATTAGATACTGAATTTGGAGAAAACTTGTATAAATGAAGCCTTGAAACTTATCCTTTATTAATGTCATGGTAAAGTCACCTCTCTTTATAACAACTTGTGAGATAGGTCCTATTATTTTTATTTTTCCCAACTGACATATGAGGAAATTGAGACTTAAAAGACTGACTTGCCCCATGCCTTAAAGCTCAGGATCAGACAATGGAAAATTCTAGAATAAATTATACCTCATGTTTAAGGCTTAAGGCACTTTATGTAAGCATATTAGGTAATATTCCAAACAGGAAGTTTCTATTTTGGGTTGAAGAGAGACAATTCTGAGAGGTCTGTGCCTTCCAATTTGAGGTATCTTTTTAATTTCTAGACCCAAAATATACCACTACCACCACTGACCAAACACAGAACACAGAGAAACAATGCACCGTGTAATCAAAGTCTTGAAACCCACATGATACTAGCATCTTAGGATTTATGGTCACAAAGTGGGAATAGTGCATTTAAAACAAAAACTGGAATAATACATTATATGTTAAAAAAAAAGATAGTAGGAAAGGAAAAATGAAGGGGCGTAATCGGAGGGGGAGACAAACCATGAGAGACTATGGACTCTGCGAAACAAACTGAGGGTTCTAGAGGGGAGGGGGGTGGGGGGGATGGGTTAGCCTGGTGATGGGTATTAAGGAGGGCACGTACTGAATGGAGCACTGGGTGTTATACGCAAACAATGAATCATGGAACACTACATCAAAAAGAAAGAAAGAAAGAAGAGAAAGAAGAAAGAAAGAAAGAAAGAAAGAAAGAAAGAAAGAAAGAAAGAAAGAAAGAAAGAAAGAAAGAAAGAAAGAAAGAAAGAAGGAAGGAAAGAAAGAAAGAAGGAAAGAAAGAAAGAAAGAAAGAAAGAAAGAAAGAAAGAAAGAAAGAAAGAAAGAAAGATTAAAAAAAATAATAATAATAAACTGGAGGCGCCAGGGTGGTGCAGTTGTTTGGGTGACTGGCTCTTGGTTTTGGCTGAGGTCCTGATCTCAGGGTTGTGGGATCAAGTCTGCACTGGGCTCTGCGCTCGGGACAGAATCTGTCTGAGACTCTCTCTACCTGTTCCTCTGCCCCTTGCCCCTGCACACACACTCTCTCTCTCAAATATATAATAAATAAATCTTTAAAAAAAACTGGAGCAAAATGAAGTGCTTTTAGTACTTACGGATTTTAAAACATATTTCCTTTTTTCTTATTCTTTATTCTCAACCAAATGTCACATATTATATTCAAGATACTTGGCTTTAAAACAAATATCATTGGACCTACAATAAGCTTTTTTTTTTTTTTTTTAATTAATGAGGAAGAGAGAGAAAGAGAGAGAGAGGAGGGGCAAAGGAAGAGGTGGAGAGAGAATTTTAAGTAGGCTCCAATCCTCAGCATGGAGCCTGACTCAGGGCTGGATCTCACAATCCTGAGATCATGACCTGAGCTGAAATCAAGGGTCAGACACTTAACTGACTGAGCCACCCAGGTGCCCCTGGACCTATAATAAATTTTAAACAAATCTTAATATTTTGCCATATTTGCTTCAGATTTTTAAAAACAAAATATTGTAGATAAAAGTTAAGCCACCATTGTATTCCCTCCTCAATCACATTTCTCTCTACCTCAATATTTACTAGTAGAATAAATAACTGAACTAATGAGCGAATCCAGTTGCAATAATACTTTCTCTCCTTTCCTTCTCCACAAAGCCGTAAGTGCTTCCATCCTCTACTCCAATAAACACCAACAAATATCATGCAGATTTGAGTGAAGAAACTAAAGATGAATATTCTGATCCTCCCAAAATGTCAATAATGTCATTGGGCAATACATTCAATTGGAATGGAAAACCCTGAATCAACTAAGAATTAGTCCATTCCTTAATCTTTAATCAAATTACAGGCACTTAATGCAACTGTCTTTTAAAAATTCCTAGCAGAATCTCCCCACATCCATTTTTAGAATCATAGGATCATTTTTCTTTAATTTCTAGTGAGATCTATAGCTTTAGGTGAGGACTAACACCACCAAAGTTTATGAAAAATCAGCATCCATATGTGAAAGTCACTTTTAGCATGAAAGGTGTGATAGTTTATACTCTGTTGGAAAGAGAAAAATGATATAGACATAGGTAACAGAAGCACTTCAAAGTTGTGTGATCTATAACATCTAAAGAATTCCTGTCTTTGAGTTCTGCTCTGGCTTTCTTTTTCATGGCTTGTAATCTCTGGCTGGCCCTCAACATTGGGGAGAGAGAGGAATGAGCTGTTCCCCACCACACCAGGGTTCAAAATTCTTCTGCTCACTGACGGGAAGTAGAAGTCTGGTCTGTAGCTGAAAAGAGACATTTATTAAATTAAATGTCCATAACAGTCAGTAGCTCAAACTCTGAACCAGGCAAGCTTGATTTGGTATGCTGGCTTTTCACCTTACTCATTTTTTAAAGCCTGAACAAGTGACCCCTCACTATAACTTAGTTTCTTCATCTGTGATATGGAGATAATAATAGTAACTACTTCATTAGATTAACATTTAATTAGATATTTCATCTAAAGTTTGTTGCATTGTGCATAACACAAGAGTAGATGTGCACCAAAGGTATGTAACTTTAGTAAATATTTTTTTTTAAAGAGAGAGAGAGAGAGAGCGGGGGAGGGGCAGAGGAAGAGGGAGAGAGAGAATCTTAAGCAGGCTCCATGCCCAGCGTGGAGCCTGAAGCAGGGCTCTATCTCACAGCCCTGAGATCATGACCTGAGCCAAAATCAAGAGTCAGATGCTTAACCGACTGAGCCACCAAAGCACCCCGATTAATATTTTTAAAAACCAGGAATTGAACTGCCTCTCCAACTCCCAAAGTCACTTCAGGAGCCACCAGGTGCATACATTATGACCTTACTCCCTGAGCACAGTTCCTTTGGGGTGGGCATCTGACACGTCCTTTCCTGGTAATTTTGGAACTAGAACTGAGAGAAGCAGACTCTCTTTGAGTAACTTCTGCCAAAGATATAAAACTCAGAAGTTGACTTCTTGGACAGCCATGATCATCTACTATGAATAAAAAGCTGGTGTTTGGTGGAAGGGAAGAATAACATCCACATGCAAAGGAAATAGATATGAAAAGCAATAGTGTCTTAATGGCATCTGAATCTCTAATTGCAGTTGGCCATGAGAGGCAACCAAGTCTTTGCATTCGGTAAGGTCTTCATGTTCTACAGCATATCCCAATAACTTTCCAATACATTGCCCTTTATACTTAAATTAGTTGAAGTTGAATTTCTATATCTTGCTAACAATGGCAGCACTTTAAAATACATGATCTCGTTTACTTTTCAGTAATGCAGAGAGGTAAATATTATCCATAATTTACAGATAAGGAAATCATGGTTCAATATGTGGTTGTTCAAGGTCAAACCACTGATGAAAAGTTGAACCCAGATGCAATATCTTTCTGCCTCCAAGTCTTTAATCCTGCTTCTCCCTTCCCTCTATCATGTTCTTGCCTTTTCTTTCTGTTCTCCTCTCTCCCTTCACCTAACTTCTCTTGTCCTTTAGGTACCTAAGCCTACCATTCCTTTAGGAATTTCCTCTTGTCTCTAAGGACCAGGTAAAGGTTTTCATTCTATGCTCCATAGCTTCTATGCTTCGCCTTATTGTAGTATTTATCAACTTGTATCCTGAATCTCTCTCTTCCAAGTTCAGCCCAACAGTCAGAACCTTCTCTTCCTGGGCTAGATGCTCCTATCTTATAAAATCATACAAGTCATCCTTTTGCTTAACAACCCACTCTTCTGCACCCCTCCCCATTTCTTTGCAGTTTTGCAGCTCTGCTCTAATTGGGAGGTGAGAGTGAAAATAGCAAATAAAGGCAATTTATAGACTCTGAGCTATCACATGGCAGTTCTACAGCATGGAAAAATGTGTCTTGGGCTAATAATGTTCATAACATTTCTGGCTTTAAATGCTGTCCTGGTAATCTCCAGAAATAGAAGCTATGGTTTTTCATTAAGTTTTACTTCAGAATGTCAAAAATTATCTGGTTTTCATATTTTTTCTTGACATCCAAGGAAATATATGCATAAACATAGCATGCATGCACACATACACACGCACACACAGAGAAAGAGAATGTAAGTTTTAAATAAAATAATTAAATCTAATGATTAATCCAATATTTAATCTAGTAATTAAATCTAAAATAATTACAATATTATCAAAGATTCTTCAAAGTTGAATCAATCATAATGAAGAAAGTTGAAAGAATAATATTTACGAAGATAAATTTTTAATGAGCACCGCCTGCACCTAATTAAACTTTTCTCCCCAGAAATGATCTCAAGTGAAGGAAGACCAATTGGAATTGATGCCAAAATGAACTATCAGATATGAGACTTCTTTTTTTTTTTTTATTTCTCTTGGTGAGCCTCATGTCTCAGTTTGATAGAGAAGACAGCATGCCTTTTTGTAGAGACCATACTGAAATGGTTTTGAATTATTAGGACTTCTGGGAAATTGTGCCTATTCTGGACAGGTGAACTGTTCTGAAGCTGTGAGTCTGTCACCATCCTCATTAAACAAAATCCTGAAAGATCAAATCCTCACGCAGGTTGGGACCAGAAGATTTCAAACAGCTGCTGAGCAGTGAGGGGTCTACTTTGTGGCCAATATCCCTCCAAGTTGTTCTTTGAAAGCATTGTCTCCTAAGCAAATGGAAGGAAGGGGACAAGAGCTCTTCAGCACTACAGAGGACACAGGAAACAAAAAGATACGTAGTGTGAGTGCTTTCAGAGTGGGGCAGCTTGGCTCCGGAACATGGAGACTTTGACTTTCTTCCTTTAGGACGGGGGATGGGGGAACAGAAGAAGTCACAGAAGTACAGAGAGTTAACACAATTAAACCAAACCTCTCATAGTGTGGGGGATCGAGTTTGAGTAAAGGACTGTATTCCTCCATCACTGTCAAAACTATTTTCCACAGGAAGCTTTTTGGTTCTCAAGCCTGTAAGTCTTATTGTATTTAAAACCCTCTATGAACTACGTTCCCCTTCCATGAATCTTTTTTTTTCTTTTCTTTCTTTTTTTACTGAAAGTTGCTATTTCTGAATTTTGGTGTAATGGAACAATCTGTTCAGCTGTAGCTCTTCATTTGCTGATTATAATAAGGAAAGGGTTAGTTGTTTTATAAATACAATTTATCATGAAAGGTGCTAACTCAAAGAGATAAATTAAATTGATGTTTGTATTTATTGCCATGAAGATGAAAAGAGTTACTTGGAAATAAGCTGCAAACTTGCTCCAACCAGAATGCCAGTGAAAATCAATAATTCATTCTCATACATCTTCCTGCACTTTGCTGGCAATTGCAGACAAAATTAACAGCAAATCTGACAACCAAAAGGAATGACTCTACCATGTTTCCCCAGGAGGCCTGCATCATTTCAGTACCAGTGACATGATGAGCAATTGGCTTTGGGATTTATTGTAGTTAGGGGGAGGGGCCGGAGTGAGGATTCTCAAGCAGGGTCTTGCATGGTTTGGACTTGCTGCCAGTGCCAAGGGAGGGAGCGCCTGGGCTTTCTTAGCAGCTTGCTGAGACATGGAGCAGAAGAGGAAGGAGGGTGCTTGAAAGTGGCCAAAAACCAAACATTAAAAATGTGGTCAGATCATTTAATACTCTCTATCTCCTATTGGGCCCCCATACTCTGTGGTCTCAGATTCTCTTTGCACATCTGCTACTTCAGCTTCTTTAAGGAACTGCTCCCTCTGTCAGGCTCTTGTTTTTTTGTGTGTCTTTTGGGGCTCAGTTAGGAATGGCAAAAACTGTAGCCATAAGTCTCAGTGACCTGTTAATGTTAGTGCTTATCACCATATAAATGACAAAACCTCTTTATCTAAATTCAGGAGTGAGAGAAAGAAAGGGAGACAGGGAAATAAAGAGACGAAGGTGGAGAGAATGAATTTTTTGTTTGGATTTCCCCTAGGCAAGGTATCCACTCTGGTCCATTTAATTCTGTCCACTGAGGTAAAGAAAGTCATATGGTCCAAATAGGGCTACTCAAGTGCCCTCTTTCTAAAGGTCCTGTGGTTGAGGTAAATTTTAATAAAAGAAGTGCTGACAGGGAGACTATTATGGCATCTTTAATACACTAAGTCAACACCAAAAACTACATTGTGAGATCAAATTGGATGAGCATTATATGAATATTGATCACAGAAGATGGGAAAATAGAGACATGGTCAACTAAGGGCATGATAATTCAAAACAGAGCATGGTATGCTGTACAAATTAAGCTACAAACAGATAACTGATTGATTATTGATTGAATGACGTCACAAATAAGCAAAAGTTGGTCATGTTAGTAAAGAGAGACAGATCCATCATTCGTTAAATGCTAATTGAGCACCAGCTATGTTTTAGGTATTGTTCTAAGCACATCTGTAAACTAAACAGAAAATAGCTTGCCCACATGGAGCTGTGATCAGTAAAGGGAGATAGAAAATAAATAATTTGTAATGTAATATGTTGTAGTGATAAGAATATTTTTATAAAACATAGACAACAGAATTCTATGTAGGCTAACACTTTGTTTATTGAGTACTTACTATATACTAGGCCCTGCTCTAAATCCTTAATGCATTCTAGCACATTCAGTTTTCACAACCACTATCATGTGGCTCTTCTGATTATCAGTGTTTGATGAATGAGGTTTCTGAGACACCAAAGAGGGTTTCTGCTCAAGATACATAGCTTTGAAATGGCTGAGTTGGGAAATGAGCGCAGGTTACTTAACATGAGTTATGGTGCGCTTAAGTTCTGCATTGTGTTATGGTTCTTAGAAGGTGTCCAGTGCATGTATGTTTAATACATATATTCTAATATCAATTACCAACTCATCCTAATGAAAAGTGTGTGGAAACTCTTAGCCAGGAAATATTTTCTTTTCCAATGGGGCCTGGATTTCTCTTCTTTATTCCAGTTGCTTTTGCAAAAAAGAACCAAAGACTAATTGTGAAATTTCTCTTGATCATGATTTTACAGGTGATACCATTCACATCAAGTGCGTTTGAATAATGGCTGAACTTTAAACTGTCTGTCTTAATCAAACCTTTCTTTTAAATATATACTCCTCTCTAGCATTTGAAGAGCACATATTGCTGTGGTTTTTAAGCTTATCAAAAGGTCACACTAAGATAAATTATAAGTGGAAAAGGGGAGAAATGGTAAGGGAGAGGAGTGGGGATTTGTAGCAAAGGGAAATAGCAGACCCTGCGGGAAGACATTTGGATCAGTGGGGGATAGCAGGGTTGATGAATGTAAGGAGGAAAGTAATCTAATTCCTATAAATGCCCTATAAAAAGAGCAGGTCCAAAGCACAGTTCCTCCAAAGAAGGCTCTCTTAGAATCTAAGAAAAGATTCTGCCTGAAAAGAGTCTGAATCCCCCGCATTAAGTCCTATCTGCCCCTTACCAGACAAGGTCTTGCCTGGGAGGGACTGCATCTTACCAGGATGTGAGGCTTTGTGTAAGAAGGCTGGCAAGCAACAATCTTGGCATTGGGGTCTTTCCCTTTCCCGGCTACTTTTGCACTGTGACTTTGTTTCTCTGAATCTGACAGCTAAGGACTTTTCTCTCAGACACTTTGACCACAGGCAAGTCAGCTCCTGCAAAGCTCTTTTTGCCTAGTAAGTAACATGTCTAAAATTCATAACAAGAGTCAATTTGGTCCAACCAACTCCGTTTATCAATGTAGAGCAATATTCTGAAGAGTTCCTTCACTCACTCAAGACTTTCAAAGTCATCAAATCCACCTCATGAATGTTTTTAATCCAGAAAGGCAATTTTAACATAATTATATCCAATAAACTATAAATAATACACAGTCTGGATTTAATTTTAAAATTTCTTCCTTTTCCAGTAGTGTTAGTTCTGGTCCTATCTGATTCTTTCTGGTTCTTTCTCTTCTCTAATTGCCCAGTATCTTTTCTGTATTTTGTCTAATGCTACTTAACTCCTAATATCCCTTCTTCCCCCTTTTTTTTATAAGAGAAATTTTAGCTGCATATGTGGTCACCCAGATAAAGACATTTTCCAGCCTCCCTTGCAGATATGCATGGCCATGTGATTAGGTTTGGGCCAATGGAAATAAATCAGAGCCATGTGTTTAACTTCTGGATCATGCTTCTTCCTGTCAACTGGCAGAGGAGGGCTATCCATGAACATGCAGGTAAAGGCAACACTCTTGAGACTGAAGAGCAACAAAATGAACAGACCTCGCTCCTCAGTACTGTCAGGTCATCCTACCAGCCTTGGACTCCTTTCTCAGAGATGATGAACCTGATTAAACCATTCAAACCACTATGTGTTAGAGTCTTTTTCTTACAACAAGCAAGCCTACATTCTAACTACCGTATTCTGCTCACGTCCCACCTCATTTTTCATTGCTTTGGTCACTCCATGCACCAAGATTTCTACTATTGATCAGGCTCTTGATTTTTAGTTGCTTAAAATGTGGGTTTTGGAGTTGCCATCAACCAAATTAAACAAGATTTTCTTCATTCCAATGCACCCACCATAATCAGCTTCATATGCAAGAAATCATCTTTCTTTGTTTTCATAGACCTACTGGAAGAGTATCTGACATGTATCAAAGTTTCCTGAGTGTGCAGTTGGAGATTCTTTGGAAGTATTCGTCTGGACCATTCCTAGCCTTTTAAACTCAATCACCCTATTCGTGCTCCATATTCCAGATAGCACACAAAATCAAACCAATAAAGAAGAGCAGAAAGTTTTAACAATTTCCCAACACCCTTCCCATTTAGCTTTTCTTAAAACTTTATCTACAGTAATAACATTAGTTCATTTTTATTTTTAAAAGTTGTCTTGAATCTCAAAAAAGATCATTTAAAATTGCCAATAAGCCCAGCACCCAGAGTTTACCATTCCATTAACCATTTAGTATTTTGGTTTATATTTTCCTATTTTATTTCTGTTATTTTTCAAAATAAATTTCACATTTAAAAACTAACTGAGGGGCACCTGGGTGGCTCAGTCGGTCAGGCGTCTGCTTTCGGCTCAGGTCTTGACCTCAGGGTCCCGGGATCAAGCCCTGTATTGGGCTCCCTGCTCAGCGGGGAGCCTGCTTCTCCCTCTGCCTGTGGCTTCCCCTTCTTGTGCTCTCTCTCTCTCTGACAAATAAATAAATAACATCTTGTAAAAAATAAAAAATAACTGAATTTAAATTCCACATTTAAATTTTCACATTTAAAAACTAACTGAACTCTATATTATGTGTATTCATCAGGGTATGCCAATTGCTTTAACAACTCCAGTTGCAGTGCTTAACGTAACAAAGGTATATGTGTCTCTCACTTAAATAATAGCAGAATTGGTTCACTCGGGACATTTGCCAGGCTTTTCCATCTAGTGTCTATGCCATCATTAGGTGCTTCAGAGTTCTATACTGCATTTGCTGAATCTGGCAGGGAGATAAGAGTTAACATGGAGGCATGAAGGCTCTCACAGGAGATGTCAGGTCCCAGCTTCTGCCTACATTCTATTGACTAAAAACATGTAAGACACCTAAATGCAAGAGACTGGGAAGTGCAATTTAGCTGGAAGGAAAGGTCACTTTTGATGAGCACCTGCTCTATCTCTACGAGGTAGTATATTCCCATGTGAGTAAATATTCTCAGAAAATGTGACTTTAAACGATTGCATAGATAGTTCCTGCTGACTCTGATACTCATATCCCTGGTTCTCGAATTGCTAACTATATGCTCCAGCTTTCATTTCTGTTTGTGGAACTATCTCTTCTATTTTCCATTTCCTCTTTCTATCCACTTCTTGGTCCTGTTCTCTCTTCTTCCTTCAACATCTCACCATAGTGTTAGTGAGAAATTTTCTACTCTAAATCTGTGGCCACAGAAACCTGTTAGCTCCAAAAGCTGATACGCATGTGGAAGAATGGGAAATAGAAAGGATATTTGGAACCTGCCAACCACTCACCTTTTTTTGGTCAATTAATAGCTTCCTACTTAATTTGGGAAATCATCCCTTCTACTGTTCTCAAATCATCAACTTTAGATGAAACGGACTCCACCTAGAAGTCAGAGATAAAACCTATGTCTGGTTAATTAAGACATCATATTTTCCTCTCCAGTTATTTCAAGCGAAAGAGAGTCTGTGAGAGAGTGGCTGGCCCTTAGAAGAAAGCAAAGAAGGAGAAATCCAAAACAATTTGGATTAGGCTTCTGTCTCTTTCAACAAAGAGTCCTAATTAATAATAAATACGGAAACCAGCAGGGAACAATTCAGGTTTCATCAATTCAAAGAGATACCACTCCAGAAAAGGAAAACAAAGCAGCATCTACAAAACAACAGAACATGTCAAAAAGCATTCTTAACTGAGCAACTCAGTAAACTGAAAGAGTAAAGCAAAAGAGGAAGAGGATTGGGTCAAGTCTGTTGTAGAGCAGATAAAGTCTCAAAGTTGGTTCAGTAGTTAATTCCAGGATTATTGAATACCTGCCATGGTATCCTTGTAGGTACAGCCAGGTAAGTCTCACCAGTTAAAACACAGGCATGTTCCTGAAGGGTCAACAGAGCCACTTTGTATATTTTTGTGGACAGATTAGGCTTTCTGTCTTAGGTTAAAAAACTTTTAATAGGGTGATCCAGCTCATCCTGAGCAAAGGTTGAGTGTGGACTTGGCAAGAAGATCAGCTATCAACTGTCCAGGTGAAAAGCAGTGATTCCCCAAAGAAAGTTGTGGAGAGGCAGAATGGATTCTTCCTTGCCGTCACCTCAGTGCTTAGATACATTCCTGGGTCATGGGCTCGGGAAGGGCTTTCTTCTTACATAGATTACCAGATGAAGGGGAACAGGTGATAGCTTACACTTAAAATCTGGCTGATATTACCTTTTAGACGGCTTAAACCTTGATGACGAAATTGTCATGTTACTTTTTGATTACACAAGGGGTGGGAATTTATACTTTTGCAGTAGAACACGTCTCCGTTCTTGGAAAACCATACCCATGGGTCATTTACTTATACAAGTGCTTTATAGAAATTATAATAAAAAATAGAGGTGTCTCAGAAGGTGTGTAATTAAGGTGCTAAACTTCTTGATGTGCTAACATGAATGCTTGTTGATGATGGGCTTAGCTACATCTCTGAATGTGATGTTTCCTTCAGAGAAGGTTTAATTTCCAAGTATGGATTTGGAGCAACGTGCCTCCAAAATATCTTCCTTTGGACTATTCTGTCACAAGAGAACAACATTTGTCAACATCACCAACAATTTCCATGTTGTAAAATCTAAGCGTCAATTTCTGTCCTCTTTTAAATAATAAATAATAGCATTTGACACTGGGGTCACCCCTTCCTTCCTGGAATGTTCCTCTCTTCTGAATTCTGCATCAGCTAGAAGGCCTTGTATTGCGTTACTAACATCTGGCTTACAAAATAAAAGAGATTTGTGGCGGCGCCTGGGTGGCTCATTCGGTTGAGCGTCCAAATCTTGATTTCAGCTTAGGTCATGATCTTGGGGTTGTGAAATTGAGTCCTGCATCCAGCTCTGCGTTAGCAGGGAGTCTGGGATTCTCTCTCCCTGTCCCTCTGCCCCTCCTCCCCCACTCTCTAAATAAATAAATAAATAAATAAATAAATAAATAAATAAATAAGGGCTTTATGGCTTATACAAATGTGCAAAGTTCAGAGGTAGCACAGGATGGGTTCAGGCAGAGTTTAGTCCAGGTCTGGCTCCATGTATATACAGTTATTTCAGCTCTGCCCTTCTCCAAGAGTCAGCTTCCTCCATAGCTCTGCTCTTTATGGTTACAAGATAGCTTCCAGCCACATCTAGGGTTAATAGCTTATTCATTTATAACCAGTAAGAAAAGACAGTTTTTCTTTAACTGTGGAAAAATAAAAACTTATGTTTCATATTGATTGGAACAGACTAGAATGAAATCTTGTAGTCAAAATAATGTCATGCACTACTTGACTTAAGCTATCTACTTCAACTACATTTCGCCCCATGCTCCACATTCCCACTGAGCCCCAGAAACATTGTCCAAGCTTGTTCTCATGAGCCCTTCCTTCAGCTTTAAGTACTCTTCCTCCAGATAGTTGCATAAATGGCTGCTTCTTACTTCCAGTGCCAAGCTCCAATATCACCTCTGATAGTGAATATGGTGGGTGCCTACCCATATTCCCTTTGCTATGTTCGTGCACCCATCCCTAGCTATCAAGTGTATTGGCTCTTACCAGCTCACCCCTGCCACCTTATCCAAAGAATTGCCCTCAGCCCCATAGCTTAAGAGGTTATGCTCCCCTCACCAGGGGGAGGAATGAAGCCAGTGACTGACTGACAGGGAAATACAACTTGCTTCAAGTTGGTACCAGTTGGTGTGGTGTAATTCATATTCTAGAGCTCTTGGTGGGACCAGGCTTAAGGTCCCCACATCTGAGACCACATCCCTGCTTTGCTTTGCTTCCCTGGCCTCTTTCCCCCTATTTCCCCTTGTCCTAAGAACATACATTTGATAAATCACTCAGGAATCCCCATCTCAGCTCTGCTTTTAAGAAATTCTATGTAAGTTTCCTCCTCAGAGAGGCTTTCTTGACAACCAAGTCTAAGGTAGAACTCTACCCTCCCACCATTCTCTATCCCATTACTCTCTTTTATTTTTCCCTAACACATACCATTCTGAAATTATTTTATTTATTTGTTTATTTATTTATTTACTCTTAAAAATCTGTCTCCTAGACATGTAATAAGTGCCATGACAAACATACATATGCTTGGAACAGTACTTGCTTGTGTGTGGTCACACAGTCAGTATTGGTTGAATGAATGGCATGTTGGCTTTCATGGATGAGGAGGAACATATTTTTTCTGTCCAGACTTCAACCTCTTAAGGCTGGCCTCTGAGGTGGGCAGATGCTTTTGAGCATAGCTGCAGGTGAAGGGGAAAAGGTGATGTATGCCAATGGGACATAGGCTAAGAGCATGGCAGAGAGTTATTCCTAGATCTTGCTAGGAAGTCAGGCCTGTAATGAGTGTGACACATCCTATAAGTGAGGCCTGAGGAATTCCCAAGTCACATAGCCTCTAAACTGCCAGCCCAGAGACTTCCAAGTGAGAGCCTAAGGGCCAAATAGGCCTGGAGAAATTCTGTTTAGTTCACATTGTTTGTTAATTTGCCATTATGTTTGCCAGTATTTAAAAAAAAAAAAAAAGTTCTGTGATGCCACATAAATATCTCAATTTTCTGCCTCTCAGAAAAAGATGGCATCAGTCCCATGGGGCCACAATCAGCTGGAACTAAGGAACTTCTGTCCCCTTTCGACAGGGTGTGAATTTTCTGTGTCAGCCCATCCCCACCAGCCTTTCTCCTTTTATATATGATGCTTGAACCCTGTAGGCCTTTGAATAGTAATCCTAAGTAGTGATCAGTTGAAAATCTTCTTCTATAATCCTGGGTCCCTTCTTTGAGCAAACCTTGTAGACTTTTCAGCTTGTCTTGAGCTGCGTTGTAACTAAGAGAAAGACTAGAGTGGTAAAGGGACAACAGGTCTGGGTGGAGGAAACACTGGGGCTGAAACCCAGCCGGAACTCTGTGCCAACAATGTACCCTGACACCTGGCAACTGAAAAGAATGGCGTCCCTTTCAAATCTCCCTCTTTGTAATTCACGGGCAAAGGGCAGGCCACAGGTAGAAGTTAGGGCCATGAGAGAGCAATAGCCCCTAAGGCTGGCATGGTGGTAGCAAGAAGAGTCCCTGCTGGAAGCTCTTGGAGTAACATTGCAGCAACTCATGGGTGGATCAGTCCTCTGGCACCATATTCAACAGAAGCCCAGTCAGTGACTCCGATGGATAAGGGCAGCCCAAAGGAATCTCCCCCAAAAGGGAAGTTGGACATCAAGCCAGGAGCAGACCTCAGGTTTAACTGTTACGTGATCTCAGTAGGACCCAGAAGCAGAGTGACCTAGAGGGATTCTGGTTTTATTTGATTTTCAGGCAACTTTTCAATTTCACTTAGTCTGCAGATCTCACCTTGAGATATATACAGTTGACTTGAGAATACTTGCTCCAAATAATAGCTTTACCTTCTGCAGTGACTGATGTTGCCATTGCATTGAATAGATCCACTTAATTTTCTGAGTAATGTTAAGCATAGACCAAGATGAACTGCCAAGTGGAAAAAATCCGACTCTTGAGGGATTTGGGACACCAGTCACACAGCCAGGTACACTGGCTTTATGCCCTTGTCTCCAGGGATCATTTTATTTCTTGCCCTTTGATCTAGGGTTTCTGCCATCTGATCCTTGAGGGGATCAACGACGTGTCTTATCAGACTGACTCCTTGTCAGCGGAACGGCCGTGTAGTGTCTCTGTGATGTCTTCCTCACTGTCCCGAATGCATCTTTACTCTCCCACTTGTGGCCGTGTCAGACAATCACATTCCTACACATCTTGGAGAGAATGCTAGGCAACCAATGCCCACACTAAGCCAAGTGTGAGAACATTTTGCAAGATTTTTATTACCCACACTAAATGAAAGAAATGGAGAGATTATTAAGAATAGCTGCTTTGGGGACCCCCAATAGCTCAATGGGGATCCCCAATTGAACAAGCTCTGATAAACTGAGAGACTTTTAGGGTCTCTTGAGAAGAGAGGGAGGTTATTATGGCTTGAATTATGCCCCCCCACAAATTTTTATGTTGAAGTCCTAACCTCCCCACCCCGCCCCCAACCGCCCGGACTTCAGAATGTGACCTTATTTGGAAATAAGGTCTTTGTAGATATAATTAGTTGAGTGAAGATAATGTCATACTGAACTAGGGTGGGTCCCTAATCCAATGTGACTGGTATTGATGAGGGAACAGAGGGCAAGCTGAGGACAAAGCAGAAGCTGACACCCCACACACACCTCCCCCCCCACATGAGGGATCTATGTGACATTCCTCAGGCACCCCTGGCTGCCCTAAAGGAAAAACAAATAGTTAACTTATAGGGATCACAATCCTACAAGACATGAGTCTCCCTCAGTTTACAAATGTTTTAGCAATCTACAAGAACAAAGCATTCCTATCATCAATAACCTAGCTTCCAGAAGGAAATGTAGATACAATTAAATGCCCTTATAACCTGCAGCCCATTGACAGATAATTGAAGCGGGCAGAATATAAGGCAGCTCCCAACTATCTTAATGTTAATGCCTTACTAGAGGGGAAAACAACCTTAACTTGACAATGGCAAGCCTCCGGTATCTTGTAGGTCCTCTTTAGCATATGAAAGTTCTTTTGAACCTCCCTTTTTCCTTACCTCCCCCAGCCCATAGTATATAATCAGCCACCCCTCACAACCCTGCTGCAGCAGTTCTTTCTGCCCACGGGTCCTGTCCCCGTGCTTTAATAAGCCACCATTTTGCACCAAACACGTCTCAAGAATTCTTTCTTAGTCGTCGGCTCCGGACTTCACTTATATTCTAAAACTTCATCAGTATCTTTATAAAAAGAATGCCATGTGAAGAGACAGACGGGCACACAGGGAGAAGAATGCCATGCAAAGATTGGAGTTATACTGTCATAAGCCAAGGAACTAACCAAAACTAGAAGAGAGGCCTGGAGCAGATCATTCACTAGTACCTCTACCAAGAGCCTGGCCCTGCCGGCACCTTTATTTCAGATTTCTGGCCTCCAGAACTGTGAGACAATTAATTTCTGTTGTTCTAAGCTACCCAGCTTGTGATACTTTCTTACGACAGCCCTAAGAAACTAATGCAGAGGTGTTTTGAGTTTCCCTCCACTCGATTCTGTATTAGGTGAGAGGCATAGTTCGGGTACTGTGGGTAAACATGAAGAGAAATAAAACATGATTGCTTCCTTCAGTACCTTTGCTGGGGAGCACAAATAATAAGACAATAATAAATAAGTGTTATGTGAAAATAAAAGTAACTTGTTGTCAGTGAGCAAAACAGAGCACGGCATACCAGCCTTCCAGAACCATTCCCTTCTTTTCAGGGTCCCTTTCTCCTCACTCCACACAGGGTCTTCATGCAGTCATGCTCCTGCCCACCCCCACTGAAGAAATGTCCTACTCATCCTAGGTTCTAGTCCCAAATTGGACAAATCAAAGACTACCTCCGAGTCTTGATTTTTTTTTTTATTTGAAAAAAAATGAGAATAATGACCCTTCTCCATTCTATCTCACAGCATTGGAGTGAGGATCAAATTAGGGAGAATAACTGAAGGCATTTTGAAAACCTTTAATATAGCATAAAATATTCATTGTTACCAAGGGTCTAATATGTTTACATCCAGTTAAATACTTCCCTTTTACTGAGAGCCTTTTGCAGAGCTGCTACCCTCACCCAAATGGAGAAGTTTGAAATCCCTGCATTTGTTTAGCCCCCTATAGAGATTTACACAGTTCACAAATCAAGCTGTCTGACTTAATTTTTACCACGATTTAGTGAGCTATGCATTTTATGCCCATTTTGAAGATGAGAACACTAAGCTCAGAGAAATGAAGTGGTTTGCTCATAAATAGTTGGAGGTATGATGTGAGGCTAACTCCAACATTGCATTTGTCAACTCCTAGTAAGGGGGATATTTTGGATCACCCATCCTTTCCCATGTTTTTAAAAATAAACCCTTAATGCAGGCAAATATAATGTCCTCCATTACTGATGAAGAAGTACGATTTTGACCTTACAAGCCCTCTGGTGATACTTAAAGATTCTATTTATGTTTCCAGACATATCATAAAGAACCATGTTCTATCAAGAAAAAAAAATTTTTTTTAAAGAAATACAGCTTAAAAAAAGCACAAAAAATGATAGTGTATGGTCAAAGCTTAACTTGAATCTACCATTTGGATGAGCCTGTTGTTCTCTGAGTGCATCAATTTCCTTGAGGAAAGAAACCAATTTAGGGTTGCTTCTGGAACAAATATGCTCTGAGATATGAGAGAGAAAACAACGAAAATTGAGACACTTTGTCTTGTTCTTGTGGATAACCTTGAGTTTCAGACAGAATTTTGAAAAAGAAAAAGCATTATTTCATAAATATTGTGCCTGGTTCTTTCTGTCTAGAGTTGTGAAAGCCAGGGACAAGTGGTCACTCTGCCTTGGACTCCTTCTGCAAGGTGCAGAAAGCATGAATCATGTATTTGTCAAAAACTTTGATTATCCACATCCTGCTCTTGGGTTTGAGTTGTGAGTAGGTGGGTATGAAACAAATGAAAAGCCAAGCTTTTATCTTAACATCTGGAAAGACACTCCGATTCCCAGAGCACATCATCTTGCCCCCCATCATGTCTGCCTTGGCACTCTTGTACAGAACGTGCTTCCAGTCCCTCCCCACTCCTATGCAACATCCTATGAGACAGAAATGCTCATCTTAAGCTCCACTAAAAATTCCTTTAAATATAACAACATCTAAACAGTGTAGTCTGCCATCTAAAGTCCCTGCATGGACAGCCTAATCATCCCATCCAGCCTCATATCTGTTCCTAACCACACATTTGCATCACCTGCTCACTCCTCCAAACACATCACGGTAGTTACACCTCCATGATCTTCTAGTGATGTGCCCTCTGCCTCTATGCATTTCTTCCACTTATAAGGTGGACAAACGTCTATTCTGCCTTCAAAGTCTAGTTCAATGTCTTCTCTCTGTCTCTGACTTTCCTTCTGACAAGAAGAATTAATTTAATGAGGAGGATAATATCATTCTGCTTGCATATCAACTATGACCATGCATTCTCCCATTAATTATTTGTTGAGTTCCTAATCTATGTTAGGCCCTGGAAATAGTATGGAGAGCAAAAGACATGCCTCACAACATTTACTGTTTAGTGGGAAAAAATAAGTTAATATTAAAGTTATAAACAAACAAATTAATGCCTAATTGTCAATTGTGATAAATCATATGTAAAAGTGAAACCGTACAGTGGTATACTTATGTCAGGAATGATTGTGACTATCTGTTGATATGCAGAATTTGCTGCCCAAATGAGAGATTCTATATACATGAAGTTCTTTCTTTCTTTCTTTTTTTTGCTCTGATGACATTCTTTCTATAGCTATTTTTATTTCTATTTGTCTTCTCTTCTAAACCATGAGCTTCTCAAGAGCAGAGACTATGCCTAATTCATTTTTGTATCTCTGCAGTATAGTAAAAGGCCTGCATATAGCTTAATAGGTGTTGAATGAAGTAATGAATGGGCAAATATTGTAACTCCTGAAAAAGTCCACCATTTGAACTTCTCAAAGTACCTATACAACTCTTTCATAGCATCTATCACAACCACAAGTGATTTTTCTGTTCACTTCTTTATTATCTGTCACCTCCATGTATTAAGAGCTCCATGAAGGCAGAATCCATTTAGCTCTTTTCCCCACCATATTCCTAGTACCTGCCACATAATACATTCTCAGTAAATATTTACTTGACAAACTGCCTAACTTACCAAATGAAAGAGTGGTTCTGAATTACCTCAAAAGCTCTGTTGTTAAAGAAGATGTGGTATATATATACAATGGAATACTATGCAGCCATCAAAAGGAATGAGATCTTGCCATTTGCAACGACGTGGATGGAACTGGAGGGTATTATGCTGAGCGAAATAAGTCAAACAGAGAAAGACATGTATCATATGACCTCACTGATATGAGGAATTCTTAATCTCAGGAAACAAACTGAGGGTTGCTGGAGTGGGGGGTGGGGTGGGAGGGATGGGGTGGCTGGGTGATAGACATTGGGGAGGGTATGTGCTATGGTGAGCGCTGTGAATTGTGCAAGACTGTTGAATCTCAGATCTGTACCTCTGAAACAAATAATGCAATAGATGTTAAGAAAGAAAAAAAAAAGAAGAAGAAGAATGTAGCAGAAGGGGAAGAATGAAGGGGGGGAAATTGGAGGGGGAGAAGAACCATGAGAGACGATGGACTCTGAAAAACAAACTGAGGGTTCTAGAGGGGAGGGGGGTGGGAGGATGGGTTAGCCTGGTGATGGGTATTGAGGAGGGCACGTTCTGCATGGAGCACTGGGTGTTATGCACAAACAATGAATCATGGAACACTATATTTAAAACTAATGATGTATGGGGATTAACATAACAATAAAAAAATTTAAAAAAAAAAAAAAACGCTCTGTTGTGAATCCCAAGATGTAGGTTAACATTACCCTTCTGCTACTAACTGTCTGGGGAGAATTTGACCAGTCACTTCACGTTTCTAGTTGCAGCTTCCCCATCCATACAATGAAGGGGTTTCAAGCTTGTATTTTCTTCCTTCCCAGTGCCAGGACTCTCTGATATATCCCATTAAACAAATAAAAGTTGAGTGCGACCTGTTATTAGAACTTAGACTTGTGTTTTTCACACAAGTATGTCAACTCACTGCAGGACGTTTACTTAATGAAATCCTCAAACCCAAAGTTTTGTAAGAATGTGTAAGGTGTTCCCTAAAAGGGTCAGAAAGAAAGGAGCATCACAGAAAGAAACCCACCAGGATGAAGCGAACCTCCAATAACTATCAAGATTTTTGAAATGTCAATAGGAGCGCAGGCAGAAAGTAAAAATTTAGGGGCACCTGGGTGGCTGGTTGGTTGGGTGTCTGCCTTCAGCTTGGGTCATGATCCCGGGGACGCCAGTCATGATCCTGGGGTCCTGAGAAGGAGCCCCTCCTCTTCAGGCTCCCTGCTCAGCGGGGAGTCTGCTTCTCCCTCTCCCTCTGCCCCTCCCCACCTTTTGTATTCACCCTCTCCACTTACTCTCTCTCTCTTTCAAATAAATAAATAAAATCTTTTAAAAAAAGACAAGAAAGTAAAAATTTAGTTTTATATTTAATGGAATTCTGAGAACAATTACAATCTTAAGTTGACTTGAGGAACTCAGCTATTTGTCAGTGGGAATAACGTCAGAAAACTTCAGAGCCTCAGAGTCAGGAGGATCTTTAGAAACCATCAAGACTAATGAATTTCTTTATTTTCCAGATGGGGAAGCTGAAGCCCAAAGAGCTGAGATGACTTATGTTGGGTTATGTAAAGAGGCTGTGGCAGATTTAGGGATTCAATCCACATAATTCTGATTTTTCTACCATCCCACTGCAACTGGAATTGAAAATTAATACGCCTTTAGATTAATGGTGATATACTAATTTCTACCCTGCATTCAAGGAGATAGGTATGCTCCTCAAATCCCTTTTTTAATCTTTGAGAAGCAGTCCAATGGACTGATGATATCTGTCAGAAAGAAGGCTTTCATCTGTGACATTTATTCTCATGCATACTTTTGTTGGCTTTGTGCCCAAGAACTTCATTTGGATTCATAAACCTGTTCATAAATGTGTATAATTCTACCTTTATCTTGACTTTATAAAATAAAAACATTCTCCCAAAGCTGTTGCATTAAATGTTATGGCTTTTGAAAACTGTCAAATGCTCTGGAAGATCATGACAATATCTTCATTGGCAGCCCAGAGGTTAAAAAAAAAAAAAAAAAGGCTGGAGAGAAATAGGACTTGTGTTCTCCAGGGAAAATATCTTATCTGGTTTGCTTGTTTTATATTTTACAATACAGAAAATTGTCTGAAAATATAATAAAAGCCATATATAAATTCCCAGAATAAATAAATATTGGTATTTTATCATATTTGCTTCAGCTCATCTTTCAAAATTAAAAAATGACAAATTTGAAGTTTCTTTTATGTTTTTCCTAAATCTATTCTCTTTCTTCCTTTCCAGCTACAACCCTTTTGAATACTTTTGTGTGTTTCCATCCCGTCCATGTCTTTATCCTTTTACTGCACAGTATATCATCTGATAAATATATATTTCATATGAATAGCATCCTACAGTGCCAATTATTTTGCACTTGTTTTCTGTCATATAAAATCTATAAGCTATAAATAGAAAAATAATTTAGGTAATCACCGTAACTTAATTTTGGTAAAGATAAAAATATCTGAAGATAGTTTCCAAAATGATCCATTGTGATGACTCTGACATTGAGGTCATACTTGAAGAGTCAATACCTTGTATTTCCTTAGCACAGTGGGGAAAGGTGCAAGCAGAATGACCCTTGTTTAATACTGATGTGCAAGTTGCTTGCTAAGCACTTTATCTGTTATTTTACTTAATCACAATCCCAGCTACAAATTAGGTATTAGAGTGCCGTATTATTGGTGAAAAAAAAAAAAAACTGAGCTTCAGAGAAATTAAGCTACTTCGCAAAGTCATACAGCTATTTAGATGCAGTCAACTGTAGTGATGATGAGTACAGGATCTAGAGCCGGATGACTTACACTCACGTTCTAACTTTACCCCATTAGTTGTAGGACCTCGGATAAGTTACTTCACTTCTCCGTGCCTGCTTCCTCTCATTTACAAAATGGAGTTTAACAATAGTATCTACCACAAAGGGTTATTTTGAAAAATTATTTTAAAAAAGATTTTATTTACTTATTTATTTGAGAGAGAGCGAAAGCACATGCACGAGCAGGGGGAGAGGCAGAGAGCGAATCTTTATGCGGAGCCCCTACGGGGGGCTTGGCCTCTGGACCTGGAGATCAAGCCCTGAGCAGAAATCAAGAGTCAGTCCCTCAACCGGCTGAGCCACCTAGGTGCCCCACAAAGGGTAATTTGGAGACTAAATGAGTTATAGATTTGTATATGAAACCCTGAGAACCATGGAATTTTATAAGCCCTATATAAAGGAATCGTATTAGCATTATTATTATTATCAGATCCCTCACTCACGTCCTCTAAAATAACACCTAAACAAATAATGAAAAACAGAAACTAAATGAAAATGAGGAACGAAGATAAAAATAGCAATTGAGCCAAACAGCACGTCTCTAAGCTTCTTGAGAAGGAGACAAAGAAGGAGGCATGGCAGGCCCCATGTCTTTTCATTTCTAAACGCCGACAGTGCACTAATGTATCAGGAAAAGCATTCCTCAAACGCTTAAGAAATGCAAGGATCTGTATCTAATGCATACTGAGCAAAGTAATAAAACATGTCCTCAAATGTGATTTAACAAAACTGAAGAGGTTTCTTCATGTGGTTTGCTCTTGGTGAAATCTGAGGGGTTTCATTCAATAAAAGCTGCTGAATTTGGACGAGGCATAGGGTCATAGGTCCGGATTCTGCAGCTTTTAGGTGCCTGGCCACATTCATGGGAAAGCTTGGAGAAGCTCGAGCATTTTAAGGGACTGTATAGCATAGAGCAACCTTCACAAATGAAGTGTTTCTGACAGCAGCGGAATAAAAATTCAGGTTTGAAGT
Organism: Phoca vitulina; assembly: GCF_004348235.1. NCBI lineage: Eukaryota > Metazoa > Chordata > Mammalia > Carnivora > Phocidae > Phoca > Phoca vitulina. The sequence continues at coordinate 3,308,287 of NW_022589719.1, read as the reverse complement.
CTTGTATGAGGATGGAGAAAAGAGAATAAAAAAAAAAAAAACAACCCTGCTCGTTATAGCACCACGGTAAGAATTAAATCTCAATAGCCACGATCTGTGGATAAGACCGACAAAGCAGTATACACGTACAAGAAGGGGGGAAAAAAAGGAAAGAGAAAATGTACAGGTCATTAGAAACCCAGGGGAGGAACACACACAGAAAGAAATGTGAAGGAGAACTGGAAAATGAGCTTAGCAGTTCAGCCCATCCATCTCCCCTCCTGCGGAGAGTCAGGCATGGAGGTAGCTGAGGCTGATCTTGCTGCGCAGCCTGGACTCCCCGCAACGTGGGGATCTCTAAGGCTAAGAAAAGCCTCCTCACCTGAAACTTAAAAAAAAAAAAAAAAATGGACATGGGGAGCACCACCTGGAAGGCAGCCCACGTTTGGGAATTTTGTGGATTAAGAAAAACCTTTTCTCAGGGAAAAGCCTCTTCTCTTCAGTCATGTCTGTGTGGCCTCTCTGGGTAGCTGGGGGTGCTGCAAACACCTCATGGAGGAGATTTGGACTTTAGGAGCCCTGAGAGCAGGGACTGTTTTCTCATTGCTGTATTGACAGTGACTTGCACAGTGTCGGTGCTTAATAAACAGTTATTGAGTGAATCCGTAAATTAGCAAATGAAACCCAGGAAAGCCGATCGCCAGTAGCACTTGGTAGACAAACACAGGAATGATAAGCGAAGGATAATAACTCAAATATCCATCATGGTTATAGAAGTTAGAAGTGAGTATATGTAACTTTGCATTTCCCAAAATCATCTAGGCAAGCAGGAAGTTAAAGGGGAAAACGTGCAAAGATAGATAGAATTTTCATAAATAAGGTACTGGATACATAGGTTAAATACAGCCCATGTAATAGGATATTAGAGTATGGAACTCTATTGTTCAAATAGGAAAATGCACATGCTATATTGTTAAACAAAAAAGTAGTTTGCAACAGTAGACTAAGTATGACTTCAAATTTGAAAATTGCAAAAGATTTTCTGCGTATTTTACTTATAAAAGATTCCAGAAATGTTTAACGGTGCTTATTTCTGGATAGTGAGATTGCCAATTACCCTCTTTTTAATACTGTTCTTTGCCTAATGAAGCTCCCCTCCCTTGTACTCCATTTATAATCAAAAGAGTAATAAAGCGATTTAAAGATAAAAATAAATCAGTCTCTTGCTGTGGCCAAATAGTCTGTCTTTTGTTTTACTCCTGCCTAGGGAATCTTTAGGAAGTTAATTACACCCTCTTATACCCAGTTCCCTTACTTGGAAAATAGAAATACTAATACTGGTATGTGGCCTTTCAAGTTTACAAGGCAGATGTGTGGATGAAATGGGATAATGCATAAGAAAGCATTTTGCAAATTACAAAATACCTCATATATATAACATTGAGATGGGGATAGGCATAGAGATGAGGAGGAAAAGTGGGAGTGTGAGGAGAAAGAGAAGGGGTACCTGGGTGGCTTAGTCAGTTAAGCTTCCGACTCTTGATTTCGGCTTAGATCATGATCTCAGGGTCCTGAGATCGAGCCCCACATCAGGCTCTGCCCTGAGCGCAGAGCCTGCTTGAGATCTCTCTCTCCCTCTGCCCCTCCCCCTGCTTGTGCACACTCTCAAAAAAAAAAAAAAAAAAAAAGGAAGATGAGAGGTAGGAGCAAATGAGGGTGGCCAGTGGTAATATCTGGAGACATCATTAGAACGATTCTCTTACTCTCTTACAGGAACTGTAAACTTTCGCATTATAGAATTGGGGAAATTATAAAGTATTAGATCCAAGACACTTTCATTCTTGCCAAAGTTATGCAAGAATGGCATGTGAGGCTCCATAAGAATTAGGCTGGGTCTCTGGCTGTTGTTTCTTTGTGCAGAGGATTGCAGGAAAAGAAAATACATTCCCTCACCTCCCACCACCCTCCACACACACTATGTGAGTCGTGGATATGGGGTAGTGGTTGAACCGATAAATATTCTTCAATTAACTTCTTAAATTAAGTCCTGGCTAAAAAGAAAATAAAAATAAAAACAAAGCACAGCTTACCATAACAACTTCGTTCCAAATCCTTAACATCCTCTGTATCCCATCAGTTTCTCTTCTTGAGCCTCAGTGTCTTAGTTAAATAAAGAGTGTCACCTAAATCATCCCATAAGTCCTTTTGAGCAGTCAAGTTCTAAGACTGTAAGATTCCAGTGTTGTATAATTATGGTCTTCCCTTTCTACACATCTATAAAATCGGGAATCGGAGCGAAATGATCACTTTTCCAGTGACACACACATTCCACCGGCTGCTACCTTGATAAATCTCGCTCACTGCTTGCTTCTTTGGCTGACACGTTATAATATAATGCTGGTACTCTATTTTACCTTGGGGAAGTTTTTTAACCTTCATGAGTTTCAGTTTCTTCCCTTGTAATCTGGGATTAAAAGGAGTACCTGCCTTGGGTCATTGTGGAGTTCTATGAGATTCTCTACATAGAATGGGTAGAGCAGGGTCCAGCACAACCTACATGTACAATCTAAATTAGATGGGATCCTTGACCTGACAACTTTTGAATTTTTTTCCTGAATTTTTCTGTAAGCTTAGCACACAAGCTATGAGAAGACTATCATCGAGAGATAGAGTTTGACTCCGAGACCCATTTCTTGATGCAAAACTCTGTCTATGGAACCACATCCCACACAATCTAAAGAGTGCCATGTTCTTCCATTAAATCTCAAGGAGCTAAAAAGGTTATTATTCTCGAACCTAGCTTTGGCTTCACTGGAACACATGAAAGCTAAACTCCCATTAAAGCTGCAAACTAAATAAAATAAATCCAAATTAATGTATTGTATTTTTACAAAAGGATAAATAGAGCATTTTATTAACACTTTTTTTTTTTGCAGCAACAAAATGATAGTCCACATCTTTTCATTCAACACAACAAAAGCTATGATCACATTACATCACTTTGAGACACAAAGCAAAGGATGTTTTTATTTTCTTAAGGTCAAGGATGGTTTGCATCTTTAAAACAAATGTTATGTTTTCTATTTGCAGTAGCAGGGCTTCCAGTCACTAGCACAATACAATGAACAGATCAAATATCCAGAATAGACAATTAAATACACCGATGATATTTTGCATTGAATTGGGAAATGCATTATTATCATTTAGAACATTCTAAAGAGATCGGATGTCAACTTTTTAAAAGAAAAAAAAATCATTCCAACCACCCAGACAGCTACCACAAGCAAAATGAAGATAATATACAGACAGGAAATTGTATGCATTGCACTTATTGCTTGGAACACAAATGTTGCAATTCCTGTTGAGTTATATTAAGAAATGACAAGCAAAATGCCTCTGCCCCATCTAAAATTCTATGACTCTATGAAAGTAGAAATGGCAGTCCCCTAACCCAACATTAGGTGTATGCTATTTTTGTTTTTTTGTGAAGATTGTTTATTATGCTTTTGTGTATGGATATGTATAAGATATACAGATATATATATAGATATAATTTTAGTATAATTTATTGTCCTATATATTTAAGACAAATCTCTTTTAAATGGGACTTTAAATAATAAAATCGTCTACTTACAATATCTCTATTAAGTTTATTTTTTCATATTATATATAGCTCTGTGGCACAAGTTTCATATAGTATTTCATTATTAAGGAAGAATATCTAAACAATTTTCTATTTCTTTTGTTGTTAATATTGCATTTTCAGGGCTATGTCTCCATAGTAAATTTCTTATTAGATTCTTTATGGTGTATGCATCTTTTTTTTCTAATGCAAGTTACAACCAGTACAAAGTTGTAATAAAAAATACATTAAAGTCTATTTATTTTTTATATTTTTTGCAAAAAAGTTATGTGATATGCTACATGAAAAGTCAGATTTCTGTTGAAACATGAAGTGTTTTATACTGTTAGGTAAATGAATGGAAGAACATGAAGCATACCCCTCACTTTACAAGTTCTCTTTCACAGATATAAGTATATGTGTACAAGCATTTCATATAAAACACGGCAAGATATTTCTTTTCAGAACCAACAAAATATTCCACATTATGTAATAACAATAATTATTTAGTACACCTTGCTAGTTGCTAGCCCACAATATTCTTCTCTAACTGAGAGATATATCAACTCCATAATTTATATTCAATAAACGTTGCCACCACCGGATGCAGCCAACATGACATCTTCGGGTTTCTTAACAGGACTTCTGCATGGTATCTTGCAATACAGTGTAACAAATATATAAGTGCATTTTGCATGATCAAGTAGCTTTGGCTTCCTAACCTTTGTAGGATGGGATGTGCCAACTGTTGTAGTTGTGCTTTATTAAATGGTGATGAGTTTTAGCTCACGTGAATCCAATGAGTAACTACTCGCTTCTACAATTTTGACCAGTCAGCGTTTAAATCACAAACGCAAAAATGGATGACGTGAATGGAAATGATGGCATTTCACAACTTCTACAGATTGCACTTGATGGTAACTTCATGAGTTTGTTTGTGATTCATTTTTTACAGCAAGACTTGCCTGGTTGATATGTTTATGTGTGTACACCACTTTTTTTTTTTTTAATTTTTGTGCAATCACAATTAATTTAATCACAAACACTAAAAATAAATCCAGCAATTAGCTTTGTTATGAATAATCATCTCGGTCCTTATAGGTGTATGAGTCTTGTACTTCTTCTTGTACAAATTCCTCTTTCTTTTCCCAACCATTGGGCCAACCTCCATTGGCCTGTGTTGTGGCACCATAAGACTTGGTGGTACCATAATTTATATAATTTTGAGTAATGTCTCCTGTTTCTTCATCGAGCTCATCTTCATGGATAAATCCACATTTTTCTTCACTTGTTTCCTCAGGGTCTGCCCAGGGTTGCTTCTCTCCTGAGGCAAATATTGCATAAAATATAACTCCACCGTAGTGGACCAGGGCAGCGATCAGGAAAACATACTGCCACTCTTCGCGTGACTGCAGTAACAAAAAGCAGCACTGTGAGAACAGACTCCCCATGTTTGAAAAGCATAACCTCTTCTTTGAATGAGCCACCGTCACGCTTTTCATACAATGCTATCTTTAGGGGAAAGCCCTGTTCTGATTACATAAAGCAAATACTGTGATGGAAACTTTCCATAATCCTATGACTTTCATTAATTAAAATTTTTTTTTAAATCTCAGGTTCTGAAATAAAACTCCAAATTTAAAATTTAAAACTCCAAATTTAAAAGTGTTAATTTTTAAAATACCCATAATCTCTCTTTGAATTTCCATTGATTTATGTATATTTTTTCCTCCTATTTCTTTTGTTTATTTCCTTTTGGTGAAAAATAATTGTGAAGCTCTACATTTAAAGACAAATAACTGATAATAATATTCTTCCATTGATACCTGCAGAATCTGAATTGATGTTTCCAAATAAAGCTCAGAAGACTTCTACTTGAGTACTCTAAGAAGCTCAGAAAAAAAGGTTTGCTGTTGTTGTTTTACCACGCCAGAAATATGAGAAATATTAAAAGGTGTTGAAAAGCACAGTGCTTATTGGTTGGGAAAGAAGGTTTCCTCAGAGTTCTTAGAGGTTTTCTAGTGAGCCTCAATGATCTCCCTTACTAAGAGGTCTGGTGGCTAGACCACAGAGAGAATGCCAAACAGAATACAGTAACTCTTCTCTACCATGAGAGAGAATCTTCAAAAACTGAACATTTCTTTAGCTACATCTTACCTTATTCTTTGTCATTGCACCAACAATGATAGGGCAAACCATTCCTGACAATGTGCCAACACCATTTGAAATGCCCATTAAGATACTGGCATATCTCGGAGCAATATCCAAGTGGTTAACATTGAAACCTGAAATATACACATCAGCTTAGAGTCAGAGAATCCTAAACCCCTTGGAAGTGGGTGACTGTAGAATATTCTCTACCACACTCACCACCCTCCTTAGAAGATACTAAGTATACTGCATGTGCTCAATAAGTATTTTTTGATAACTTAGCTCAGGGATATGATCGGAGTGGAATGAAGTATGGGTTCTTACCCACTACTTAATATGTGATGCTCAAATCACAGAGAAATGTTCTCTTAAAGAAAAAAAAAAAAAGAAGAGTAAGCAGGAGGAAAATGAGAAGTAACAAATCCAAATAATGACTTCTAAATGTGTTATTCTTTTTACTTTCTAGTGGAAATATGTTAAGTAACTTTTCAACAATAGAATATTAAAGAGGAAAGGAGAATATATGTATTTTTACCGGCAAAAATCAGGATGTTACATTTATAAATTTAAAAACATGTATCTTACCGGAAATAGCAAATCCACTGAATCCCACTGCAAGTACCAAGAATGAGATAGCCACCCCTCTAGTGTGAGAATAGCCAACGACCAGAAGCAGTGTTGCTTCCATGCCAAAACCTTTGGAAACAGACACATGGAAACGCTTCAGAAATTTGTGTCAATTTTCCCAATGAGCCAAAACTGCTAGAACTGCTCATGTTTATCTGACTAAGAAACCTCTTCAGGGAGTCTATCTTAAAAGTAATAATAACAGGGGCAGCTGGGTGGCTCAGCCAGTTGAGCCTCAGAACCTTCATTTCAGCTCAGGTCATGATCTCAGGGTGGTGAAATCAAGCCCCAGGTAGCCTTGTGCTCTGTCCTCAGCAGGAAGTCTGTTTGAGATTCTCTCTCTCGCCCTGCCCCTACCCCACCGTCTCTCTCAAATAAATAAATAAAATATTTTAAAAATAATAATAACAGTTATAATTTATGCACAGAGATTACTGAAGCCTTCCATTTTAATAAAAATATTGAATATGCCCTTAAGTGTCAGTGGTGGGCAGGGACGAGTTAGTTATGTAGTTATTTAAAACTAGGAGTTATGAGGGGCACCTGGTGGCTCAGTCGTTAAGCGTCTGTCTTCAGCTCAGGTTATGATCCCAGGGTCCTGGGATCGAGCCCTGCATTGGGCTCCCTGCTCAACAGGGAGCCTGCTTCTCCCTCTCCCACTCCCCTTGCTTGTGTTCCCTCTCCCACTGTCTCTCTCTCTCAGTCAAATAAATAAATAAAATCTTAAAAAAAAATAGGAGTTATGAAAATTTGAAGATAGGGAAATGATTATAAATGAACAATGAAGACACAAATTTAGCTGCATATTTAACATGCACAGTAAAAGTTACTCACTCACGTATATCAGCATTTCATGAGCCAAAATCATGTGCTTCACATCACTTATGTACTTACCACCACAATTCATGATCTTTCTTACTGTAGTAGTTGAAAGAATTTGCTTGCTTCTTAGAAAATCTGCAATCTGCCCTCCAATGGGCACAATAATTGTCATTACCAAGTGTGGCACAGCAGATAGCATGCCAACCTGAAGAAAAAGAAAAAGAGGAGACATATACATGACCATAAGTAATATGGGCAATGGTCTTGGTTTTTTGAATCCATCATAAAGTCTTTATGGAAAAAGAAAGAAAAAAGTACTGTCTCCAAATGACCACTTACTCCTTCCTGGAATAAGCAATAACTTTCACAGAATAAATGAGAAAAGCTAAGTAAAGTTACTTTTTATCTTTTAGAAGAGAATACTTTTTTTTCCTGTGTAATGAGTCAGTAAATTTTGAGTTTATGAATAAACTATCCTGAATCTTATCACAGTGATTCACATTTATGTGCCTATTTTATATTCTTCAATATGTTTGCAGAAATTCATCATTAGTGAGTGACAGAGACACAGAGACAGAGTCAGAGGGATAAGAAATACATTTCACCAAGCCTTGAAGAGGCTCTATTTTTAAATTTATGTTTTTTTAATTCTTAGGAAGGCTAAAAACCTTAATTGCATTTTAAATATGTATCTCTTATGAGTTTTATATTTAGTTTCTAAGCTAAATTTAGCCCAGAAAATGCAGATCGGTTCTTCAATGTTAGGTATTTTCTATTTCAAATGTCAGTATTTGGTCACATTGTCACACAATGGTATATAGTTTCTGTATTAATTTCATATGAAATAGCTCGACCTAAAATCTAACCTACCAGCATGAATTCAACACACATTTTTTTGGCCAATAATTATGTGCAAGACACTCTTCTCTAGACATCATGAAGTATGAATAAAATGCATTTTTAAGTACTGGGGAAAAGTTTATTATTTGTGTTTAAAAATGTCTTCCCAGTTAGATTATTGAAGGTTTGAGACAAAGATTGCTGATGTCACAATGGCAGATTTGAGTACCACGCCCACGGAGTCGGGTTGTTACCATGATTGAGTCAGTGAATGACTCCTACAGAGCTCGAACGTCTGAGTTATTTAATTCTCTCTTTTATCCAGGTGAAAGTTTATAATATTATTACTCTCTTGTATTGATGAAGAACGTATAACTTAAAAAGGCTAAATCATTTCCAGAACCAAATATTGAGCCATTTTTACCTGAGTCTAAAAACTGGGCTTTTAACCACTATGCTTAGCACTGCCGCCATCTGAGAAAGAAAAATCAAATAAAACCAGATAATGTGCTGAATGTTCTTAATTTAGTTCAAAACCTGGCATTTAGTATAGGCTCAACAAACGTGGACTAAGTAAAACTATAAGGTAAACTGACATTAAGGCAAACATTATTGCTTTTGAGAACAGCATCTTGAAAAGCAGAATGGTTCTTTATTCTTAACTACAGTAGATACATTTAAAGCAATGAATGTGTGGAAAGAAACCATCAGACAAGAAAACATTCTGAAATACACCACGTTAGGATTTGTGTAGAATTGCATGTCTTGTGTTTGCTTCTAGAGGCAGAGAAAGCCGGAGAGTGACCTGCATTTCCTAAGTCCACATAACTGGCCTGTATCTTGACTCAGTGTTTGAGACATCTGAAAAGTTCTTAAATTGAACACCCTTTGCTATTTATTATCTACTCAAACAGACATTTTAATTCCTTTGGATAAACAAAGAATAAAGCTATGATTATTAGTTATTCTCTTTCAGCAAAGCACTATGGGAAGTGCAAGGAGCTAACAATCTAGAGGTTAACGAGACAGAAGTTGGGAATATCCTAGCCCAATGTCTTAATACTTGGAGGTACTCAATCTCCCAGTTCCTAGGACAATATGTGGACATATTCCATACGTGACCTCAACAGGGCCAAGTTGCAGAACTTTATGAAAGTTATCCAACAATTTATATAAAATACTAAAATATCATTTATAGTATATATATATATGCACACATCTATATATATTTCTGCTTTAACTGGGTCAGTCTACTTGAAATGAAGATTGAGCTATTGCACTTGTGCTTTAGTCTGCAGCATACTCAGTTTAACTAAGGTTGGAGAGAACTATCCTCCATTTAAATATTTAGCTTGCTTACATTTTGCCACAGTTCTGAAGGACAGCAGTAATACCATTATTTACGGAAAATAAAATCAAAGTTGGCAATCATTCAAAAACCAGCCCCAGGTTATGTATCAATAGTTTATTGCAGAGCTTGTGTCCCGAGCCCTGCCAGCCTGGATCTAAAGCCCATGCTCTATTTCCTTTACTGCCTCCTTCATACATTTTTCAAGTAAGTCAGTGGCTTTTTTTTTTTTTTTTTAACCAGTATAATCAAAGTCTTCAACCAATCTGTGTATGTAGAACTTATCTACAATTTTAGTTAAAAATATAACAAGTGAATCAAATCAACTCATCTGGTTATTATATTTAGTTTTGGCAAAATATCATTGCTTTTACTCAAGCATTTTCAATTAAGTGGAGCTACAGGGCCAGAATGACCACGCAGTTTCATGAACGTCAGTTGGCTCCTTCACTTCTCCCCCATGAGACCTGACTTTATTAATAGCCTCTCAGTGTCATATTTGTCCTAGATTATGAAAATGGACTCACACCTCCAGCAGCCTTTGTTGAGAAGTATAACACCTCTCGGAGCTTCCAAAGGCTACCCTGCAATGTTTGATCAGCTCTAGAGAGAAGAGCCCTATCTAAAGCAGCCATTCTTCTCAGGAATGGAGGAAACAGTTTCCTTAGAAACAGGGATTACAAAAGAGCTCTTAGAATAGCTTCTCCTAAACTCAGGTTTTCTTCAATTCCAGGCCTCAGATAGTCTTTCAAGTAGAGACTTAACATGAATAGCGAGCCCAGCTGGATGGATGTAATGACATGAAGAGAAATGGCAAGTCCATGGCCAGCACAGACGAGTGTATTCAGTACTCAGCAAAGGGCTTGGCAGAGATGGCATTTAACAAATACTTGCTAAGTGCTTAAATGAAGATAGGGTCTACCTGAATTTGAATAGCGTAGTAAAGGGAATTGAAACATAAATTAAAGAATCGGGGCTTAACCTTGATTCTGGCATATATTATCAGCTTGGCCTTAGGCAATTTAAATACCTTCCCTAGTTTGTTTCCCCATCAACAGAAATGATGAGAGTTATCCAGCTGGTCAACCAAACAAGGTTGTTCATGAATATGAAAGGACCTTGTGAATTTCAGCCTCTTCTATAAATATTAAGTAGTTATTTTTATGTTCATTTTATCCTTATAGAAAATCCCAAAATAATTACATTTTCACAGCTATGAACAAATGTCTGTAGGGTTTAGCATACTGTGTGTAACTGGTAACTAATTGCTTTTGTCTATACCACCAAAAGCTGTGAACTCCTGAGGACAGGAACCATGTTTTTATTTCTGAATCTGACACAAAGCTTCACACATCATATTCAAAAAATGCCTGTTAAGTGAATAAATTGAATAAATGACACACAAGAATGTTTTCAGATTTTTTTTTTTTTGCTTTCTCAAATATTTTAGCAAGACAGATTTTTTTTTAAGTTTATAAGAAATTAATTTTTTTTTTTTTTACTTAAGTATAGTTAACACACAATGTTACATTAGTTTCAGGTGCACTACAAAGTGATTTGACAAGTTTATATGTTACACTATGCTCACCATAAGTGTAGTTACCGTCTGTCACCATACAACATTATCACAATATCATTAACTATATTCCCTATGCTGTGCCATTTAGTCCCATGACTTATTCATTCCATAACTGGAACCCTGCGTCTCCTGTTCCCCTTCACCCATTTTCCCCATCCCTCATTTCCTACCCCTCTGGTAACTACCAGTTTGTTCTATTTACAGTCTGATTCTGCTTTTCATTTGTTTATTCATTTGGGTTTTTTTTGGTTCCATCTATGAATGAAATCATATGGTATTTGTCTTTCTCAAAGTCTGACTTATTTAATCTAATATAATGCCTTCTAGGCCCATCTATGTTGTTGCATATGGCATAGTCTCATCCTTTTTATAGCTGTGTGATATTCCAGCATGTGTGTGTGTGTCTGTGTGTGTGTCCATGTGTATTACATCTTCCTTATCCATTTGTCTATCAATCAGGACTACATCAAAATAAAAAGCTTTCACACAGGCAAGATTACCAGACAGATTTTTGAAAGCATTGAAGAAGAGATTGGTAATTATATAAACACAATTCCATTTCAATAAAAATTTCTTTCTTTGTTCACTGTTACACTGTCTCTGACCTGAGACTTAAAGGAAGTTATGTTTCTTTACAGGGGAAGGGCTACGGTGCTGTCCACCCTAATAGAGATATAAGCTCCACGAGGGCAGAGACTAGGTTGATTTTGCCTTCAAAAAGAGCACTTCCTAGCAGACAGCTGAATGCAGTAGACACTCAAACACCTTACTTAGTCTTTGTTTCCCAGAAGTTATTTGTTAAGTGGATAAACAAATAAATGAGTAACTCCTAAAATTTAGAAGATAAAATACTGGCAAAGGAACGTAATATTTAATTGAACACAAAAGTAATGCACTAGTAAAACAAAGATAATTTTTACATACCTTGCTGATTTCAAATCCAAAGACTTCCTCAAAATATGCTGGCTGACTAATAAGCAGTAAGTAAAAAGTCCAACTTCTGCAGAAGTTTGCGACAATTATTGCATAGACAGGCATAGATGTAAAAAATTTCCTCCATGGAGTCTTGAATTTCTGAAATCCCAAAAAGAGAGCAATTCTGACCATTTAAAGTATTTTCTAACTTAGAAAATGGGAATAATAGGTGCTTTGCATTTTCAGGATGTATATGTTGAGGCATGAGTAGGAGGTAATGAAATTAATTGCAAAAGTCTAGTTAACCTTAGCTGCATGAATAATTGTTGGAAGAAAAAAAGATATTAGCCTCTTCTTCTGATTAAATTGTTCCCATTTTCGGAATATATAAGATCTTATGTTTATAGAAAACAATTCCAAAAGCACAGATCCTAGTTTCCAAGATTTTTTTTTTTTCTGGCAGTGATAGATCATGCCTCAGCTAAAGATCATTGCCATATCAGTGACCTTGTTGGTATCCAAAATATTTTATCTAAAACACTGAAAATTCAATATAGTTAGGAGGAGAAAATAAGAAAAATTAGAGTGCAATATTCTAGACCCTATCTAAAGTTAATAATACCACTACCTATCTATAAATCCTCTTGATAGACAATGGATATCAGTATAAATTCTGTAATGCTAAAGGACAAGGTTCTAGAAAACTCACATGGTATACAGCTGGGTTGAAGTATTTGGCTATCCAGCACACCATGGGCACATCATAACTAGTTACTTATGACATTCAAGGCATTCAAAATTAACCACTTAAATAGGATTGGTTTTTCTTATGATACCCATTTAAAAACTATATCTAGTGTACTTAAAGATCCTGTATATGCCCAAAAATAAAGCAAGTATCCTCCCCCAAGACTAGTATTTTTAGACCTGAAAATGTCTCTCATATTCTCACTTTCTCAATGACTTTATTTTGAACGTCAAAATGCTGTTTGGTGAAGAAACAATAGCCTGAAATAACTCCATTTAATGCTAGCTTGGGATCCTTAACCTGACCAAATTAATAAAAGGGGAGGCAGACATTTTTTACACAGATTTAGTTAATTATTCCTGGATGTAGAGCATCATAATTGCTAGTATATTGATTGTGACTCCAATTAAGCCTCTCAAGATCACTTTAAAAGTAATAGAGTAAGAAGTTATACTGTCGTGATCACAAATACATATGACAAAAAACAAAAACAAAAGCATGTCCTAATAACATATAATGAGTAACTTGGCTTTGAATACAAATATCCAGTGACAACATCCTAGCTGGGTTCAAAAAGTGTGTTTTTTAAGTCCTATATACTCTGGGAAAATAACGCCAGATAAATATACTTATTTCACAGAAAATGAAAATTGTTGGATACAGGGATGTCAGCATGGTAGTATTATGTTTGTATAAGAAATAACTTCAGAATATTATTAAAAGTAAATACCTTTTTCCTGCTGGGAAAGTGTTTCTATTATTCATACCTGGATCATCTCTACTAAGAACTTTATTCTTCAGGTTGTAAAATACTTCATCAAATGTTTAAGATAGAAGTATCTAATTTTATACCTTAAAAAATTATTCGGGGTGATAGGAGGGCTTATAGTATTCTGATAACAGTCTACTACTGACCTGGCTATTTGCTTCACAGGTGTGTATGGTTTACAAAAATTAAGCAAGTTGTTCACTTATGATTTGTGTGTTTTTCTGTATACATGTTATATTTAATTTTTTAAGAAAAAAATATTTAAAAGGCATTATAGTCAGCTGCAATGTGTGCTCCTTAATTGGATGCAGACTCCAAAGAAATAGCTACAAAGGACATATGAATACAGACTAGATATTTGAATTTGGACTGGGTATTAGAAATCTGAATATGATCTAGGTCTTAGATAATGTAGGGAATTATTCTTAATTGTTTTAGGTATAATAATAGTACTTAGATTGTGAAAGAGTATTTTTATTTTTCTAGAGATGCGTGTGAAGTATTTGTGGGTAAAGTGTTAGGACATCTCATTTACTTTGAAATCATTCAGCAAAAAGAAAAATGAAGTAAATAAGGCAGGGTGTTGATAACTGTTGCATTTATGCAATGGATACATGGATATTACTATTCTTTCTGCTTTGCTGTATATTAAAGTTGTTCACAATAAAAAGTTCAAAATAACTACAAGTACAATAACTAAAATATAATCTCATTTTTAATTTTGTTTTGAAGCTACAGGAAAGTATCAAACATCAGTAAGAAGTAAAATATTATGTTTGGGAAAGCAGTAAGGTAAGGAAATGGGGGGAGTTTGAGATCATCTGTGCTGTCTTATCAAGTTACCAGCTGTTCTTTTTAAGGTCATTTCCAGAAACTGGTTTTCGCTTAGACTAAATTTTTGATTGTTTAAAAAAATTTATGCTTGATTTAGACACACAACCTTTCAAGAACTGGTAAATAAAAGAAGCATAGTTAAGTAATGAAAATACAGGTTGATCAGATTACCTGGGGCTAGAAATTGAGGCTAAATGCTGAGCTCACCATAGATCAGCCTATATTTCGTTTCTGCTCCCAGCAACTGCTGCCGGTGGGCACCATGCACACGGCCAACACCCCATCCCTGCAGAACCACTTGTTTCTTAAGTAGCCACCATTAGAAAGAAACTTCCAGTCCATTTACAGAAGGAAACAGGCAGGGGAGTTTCTAATGCCAGTCCATAGTGTTAGAATTTTTTTTAAGTACTGAAGTTTCACTTCTGAATGATATCCAATGTGGGATTTTTCTTATTCATTAAAGGCCTCAACCACGGTGGGTGATAGACCTTTGTACCTAGGATGAGATGTCAAAGACAGACCTTCTCTAACAAACGAAGTAGAGAATCAGAGCTGGAATTAAAGATAATTAGAAAGAGGGGAGGAGCCTTCAAAAGAAAGAGAAGCATAACGTATAGGAGATGCTGACTCTTCAGCCGTGCGTGATACCTTCCAGCTCTCAGCATAAGGAAATTGAGTTACTGCTTAGGTGCTGAATTACTGAGCCTATCTAAATACGTTAGTTTTGCCTTCCATTTTTTAATAGTATCAAATGGCTATTAATTAATATTTATGATATATTAATGTCATGCGGACTAAAATATTTGCTTTATTGACACACAACTGCATTTTCTCTCTCCGTAGAGCCCATGCAAGAAATCAAATTAGAATCAGAAAAGGGGTCCATGTTATATTTTTATGATACTTTATCTTCATAATAATAATCCTGAAAATGATAAGATTTTATCAATAACAAGATTCTATATTAAGAATATTTTTATGTCAGCTATCTATTATTGACATTCTAATGATTTAATATTTCTTTAACCACATGTAGCATAAATATACACGTATAACACCTAACATTTAGACAATTCAATACACAAAAAAATAGCCCTTTTCATGATTGTGTTAGGTGATCTGGCATTTCCTACAATCTGAAATTAAAAAATATTTGTTGAGTTTGTTTAAATTATGGACCATATTGAACTGTTTATAAAAACTTGTTTAGGTTTCTAGTCATAGCCGTAGTCCAGGGCAAATTTGAAGATCATTAAGAAAAGATAAAGAAAAAAATAGAAATTATAGATGGGGGAAGTAGCAATCATTCCTAAGTCAGAATGTATGGATGGAGGAAAGAAAACAATCATGATTGACACCAAATAGGTTTTGTTGAATAGGGACTCAGAAAGTAGTTTGGTTGGTCAAAGGGAGGTGAGATGAAGAATCAGAACAGGAATATACACCATAATAAAGTTCTTACTTCCATTGCACCTAAAAGATTTGCACTCTCTCCAATGCTTTCTTCAATGTACCTACGTTCTTCATCTGTAATAGTAGGATGCTTTGCAGGACTCTCATAAGACACCAAAAGCCAAAACATGTACCAGATCATTCCAAAGCTTCCTGCAAGGAAGAGTTCAAAAGAAGAAAATAAAAAATCTATCATAAATACCCCCATGTAACTGTCATTTGCTGGAATAAAACTGCAGGAATCTCATGACAAACACATTCTCTAGAATGTGAATTGGATTTTCTGCTTCTCCAATTGACCAGCCAGCTCTTCTTGTGTTATGTCACTGAACTTCAAGCTTCCTGAAGTCTGGTCCTATAGTTTTATCTCTTTGTCTCCAATAATGCTGAGACACAGCATTGGATAATTATTGAATGGTGTGGTTTGGAACATGTTCATACATCCAACAAACATTTACTGAGCATTTACTATTCCAGGCACTCTGCTAAGTGAGAGAAATATGGTGAACCAGACAAAATTCCTGTCTTCAAAGAATTTTATGACGGGGGATCATTTTCTTATTTGCCTTCTTTGAATATATGAGAGTGGTCTATATTTCCACAAAAAAGAAATACTTATTTCCCTTTCCTGTAAGTGCTTGCAGATCTAGTAAACAGATTATTAAATAAAATCTAGATTATTTTAGCCTGGGTGGCTATCATTCATAAAAAAGGCAGGAAGTGGGAGTTTCTGTAATTAATGTAGTAACATTTAACACTTTATGTGACTGTATACCATTATTATTTTCAGTACATAATATTACCTATTGATCACTCTGGGCAAATGAAAGCTATAAATTCTAATACAATAAACTGTTTGCAACTTCTTTAGCATCCCTTTCTTTATTTAGCACTCTCAGCATTAAAACATGCCCTTATTGTGTAATGTAAATCTAAAGTATTAATAAAAGAAAGAATTTCAAGTGATTTATTCTGGTTTCCCAGAGGCTAGTTATTTCATTTTTGGCTTCTACTGTTCTTTATCCCTTGGGTAACAGTCTAAATGCTCCTGATCTCTATAATACTTTTTTCTTGCTCATTCAATCTCTAAGAATTATTTTTTAATACCATAGATTTTGATGGGCCATGATCCTTTTCGTTACCAAACATGACAGCAAACACAAATGGGAGTTAGATAGTATGTGAAAATTTGGCATAGTGTAGTGGTTATGGAATATGGCTCTCCCAGATTCAAATCCTGACTGTGTCACTCATTAGCTACATGCTCCAATCAATGACTGAATCTCTGTGAACTTCCACTATAAAATGAGACGATTTCTTTTTTATGAGATTGTGGCAAAGTATAGTTAAAGGAGATAATGCATGAAGCAACTAGCATGGCAAATGGCACAAAATAAGCACTCAATAAATGAAAGCTCTTGTAATTCAATAATAATTATCATTACCGCTAACAATATGAAGTGCCGGACATTCAGCTAATTGCCGTATACACATTATCTTCTTTTAACATAAGCCACTATACAGTTCTTATCTTATCTTATTAATTTTTAATTTATCTTATCTTATTAATTTTTAAAATATTAACATTGAATGTGTGGCTCAAAGACCCAATTTTGTTATACACAGTAAGTAAGCACTATACACAGTAAGTACTATGGGGATGTGATATTTTCAGATTATCTAATATTTAAACTTTGTATCATTCTATGATAAATACTAAATGAGATACAACTTGACATAATGAGATTGATTTTCATGAATGCTTTGTGGAAATTAATATTCTTTTTTTAAAAAGATTTATTTATTTATTTATTTATTTTGAGAGAGAGGGAGAGAGAGAGAGAGCATGTGCACGTGCCACGCGCATGAGTAGGGGAAGGGGCAGAGGGAGGGGTGGGGGAAGGAGATTTCCGCCCTGAGCAGGGAGCCTGAGGCTGCTCAAGCTCATGAACCTGAGATCATGACCTGAGCCAAAACCAAGAGTCAGATGCTTAACCGACTGAGCCACCCACGCACCCCGGGAAATTAATATTCTTACTTTAAAGTCACATCATATTTTCAATTAAGTAATGGATTCAATTAAGGGACAAATCAGAGGATTTACTGGTCCAGTATCCCAACTTGTACTATATACCCTATACACATTTGCTTTAAACTTCTTTGAATTATGGACTCTTGAAAATCTAATGGAAGATATGGATTAAAATCTAATAAAAATATCTCCCCAGGAAAAAAATATACAAATGCATGTATGGCTTATCATTTAAGACATTTCATGAATCTAAAACCTATCCATGGCTTTTGAACCAGAATAAGAGCTCCTGCCATAAAGCATATTTAATAATATTCTGCAAACCTAAGAATTTGCTCTGATGAGAACATTTTGAAATGGGAATGGATCATGCCAAATTCGGAAGCAGCCAGATACTGTTCAGCTCTACCTCATGACTTCATTAATACTTCACATTCTCCTGCCCACGTCCAAAGACGGTATTAATCAGTGACATCAGTTGGAATCCAGCTCTCTTATATTTCTTTTTCTCATGGCTAAAAAAAAAAATATCCTAGAGAGAGACTTTAGGGGTACTCTCAAGTGGTAAGCTTTCTGGTTCTGGTTAGAAAGTAAACGGAAAGGGACTTTGGACTCAGGGTTTCTTGTGCTTTTTATTTCCATTTGAGGGCTTCATTTCATTTAATCCTGGAGTAACGAGGACTAAAATGTGAGGCTGCCGCTGCTGACTATTAATATTTTGTCACAAAAGCGAACTGTTGCATTAGCATTGCTATCACCTTCCAGCTTCCCATCCCTATTCAGTCTTGACGAGGCAGGGTCAGCCGAGGAAGCAGTGGTGGGGGCTGCCTAGCTCTTTCTTCTTAATTGGCTATGAATCAAGAGCTAATTTAATTTTTTTCTTCATAATCAAAGACAATATACGAAATATATCCCAAAGTTTCCACCAGCAATGTACTTCCTTTTTAAAACAATAAATAACAAGGTAGGGAGAATCATAGAGATAGAACATTTTCCTTGATCTTCTCAAAATATAAGGAAAGGATTCTTAATGGAAAAAAACGTGAGTGAATGCAGAAGTCTATTCAGCAATCTACCTCACTGTTTTGAGTTTACACCCATTTCTTTTAACTTTATTGTATCGTATGCAACATACCATAGACGTAGAATACCGAAGACCAACCAGTGTACTGCACAAGAATGCCAGCTAAAGGCATTGCAATTACAGCTCCAGCATATGAACCTAGAGTAAAAGGGAGAATGGGAGGTAGGTAAGTGAAATAAGTAGAAATTCTTAACTTCATCTCATGTTTCTTGGTAAGCTCTCACAAACACACTTGCATACTTAGGTGCATGTACACTCACACCCCTATATCTCCAAATATATATATCTATCTACATACATAGCCAGTGATACAGGACTACATAAGAGGATATGACCTACTTACCCAAGACACAAAAGAGATCTAACAATAAGAAGACTATAATAAAAAATCAATTAAAAAGACTATTATAAAAATTATTCATGAATATATTTGAAAACTTAGATAAAATGGATGAACTCCTAGAAAAATACAAAACACAGAAGAAATAGAGGATTTAAGGAGACCAATAAGAATTAAAGAAATTGAAGTGGTGGTCAAAAACATTTCCTCATGTACACACACACAAATGATTTTACAGATGAGCTTTATCAACTTTCAGTTCTTATCCAACTTGTTCCTAAACTTTTACCCACCATAACTATATCTGCATGCAATACTCACCACAGAAGGAGGTGGTTGCCAATCTACTCCTCTCTAGAGGAGGAGCCCATTTACTCCATATCCCATGACATGCTGGATAGGTGACACCCTGTGACGGGGAAGATATATATCACCATTTAGGATACAGGGTCATGAAAAATAAGCACAATCCCCTCTCTGATGCTGTCTCCTTAGAATGGGCCCAAGATATTAGGGAAAGTGGCTACTCATAGATCTTTACTAATTCCCTGAAATTCCACTTTAAAAACTTTCAGCCCAGATCAAGTAAGACATGGCTTCTTTTTAGTGACCTGACCAAATTCTCCCCACACTTCAAGTCTTCCTCCTACCTCAGTTTTCTTCTGATGAAGGCAAAAGAAAAGATCCTCTATTACTCCATTCATCTGGAACTTTGAACAGTTTGAGAAATGTGGGAGGTCTTTTCATGAGGCATTAAACACAATGATTCCCAGATATAAGGAATCCAGATAAAGCTTAGATCCTTGAAGCTCACACTTCCTGAAAGTAGTGTCTAGAACTTAAGGCTTTTAAAATAATTATCCATTTTAGGGGTGCCTGGGTGGCTCATTTGTTAAGCGTCTGCCTTCAGCTCAGGCCATGGTCCCAGGGTCCTGTGATCGAGCCCCGCATTGGGCTCCCTGCTCCACGGGGACCCTGCTTCTCCCTCTCCCACTCCCCCTACTTGTGTTCCCTTCCTCGCTGTGTCTCTCTCTGTCAAATAAATAAATAAAATATTTTTAAAAAATAAAATAATTATCCACTTTATATATTTTTATCCTACCATTTTTTTCTTTCTTTTTGGAGAGAAAAGAGAATGTTTTCAGTGCTTAATACTTTATCTGATTTATCTACTCCCACTGTATTTCAGGAGAAGAGAAGGGCAATAGGTAGGCCAATCTGAGGTTTTTAAATGTTCACAATAGCCAAACTATGGAAAGAGCCAAGATGTCCATCAACAGATGAATGGATAAAGAAGATGTGGTGTATATATATACAATGGAATACTATGCAGCCATCAAAAATAAAAAACCACGAAATCTTGCCATTTGCAACAATGTGGATGGAACTGGAGGGTATTATGCTAAGCGAAATAAGTCAATCAGAGAAAGACATGTATCATGTGATCTCACTGATATGAGGAATTCTGAATCTCAGGAAATAAACTGAGGGTTGCTGGAGTGGTGGGGGGTGGGAGGGATGGGGTGGCTGGGTGATAGACATTGGGGAGGGTATGTGCTCTGGTGAGTGCTGTGAATTGTGTAAGACTGTTGAATCACAGACCTGTACCTCTGAAACAAATAATACATTATATGTTAAAAAAAAAAAAAAAGAAGATAGCAGGAAGGGAAAAATGAAGGGGGGTGGAATCAGAGGGGGAGACGAACCATGAGAGACTATGGACTCTGAGAAACAAACTGAGGGTTCTAGAGGGGAGGGGAGGTGGGGGGATGGGTTAGCCTGGTGATGGGTATTAAAGAGGGCACGTTCTGCATGGAGTACTGGGTGTTATATGCAAACAATGAATCACGGAACACTACATCAAAAACTAATGATGTAATGTATGGTGATTAACATAACATAATAAAATTAAATTTAAAAAAAAGTCAATCATTAGAGTTATATTCCCAAAGAATTAGTAGATGAAATACTCCAGTGAAAAAACAAATCATGATTCAAGTCTAACAAGGATTTGGTATAAATCTCCCAAAAGGTGTTAATTCAGGGTTATCACCAGCAAAGGACAGACTCAGAAATTCTCCTCACAGCACATTAACCAAAGTGCTTGTCCCCCCTTTTTTTTTTCAGTCAAATAGTCACTAAACATTTCTTTAATACCACCCAATTCTAGAGAAGGGGAGGCAAGCAGTCACAGTTGTACTTTAGCATTATTTAAACACAAAATATCTGAATGCCTTAATTTTCCAACTTTTCAAGCATACTCTGTAGTCACAACTTTATAAAATGTTTATTTATAGATCAAGTCAAAGATAATCTGCTGGTTCTGATTAACATGCCAACCTTAAGATGGCGCCATCCTGCAGTTCCATACCTCAACAAGGCCCTGCAATATCCGGACAAAGATAACACACCCATAATGCACTCTGGCTGCTGATGGGATTAGCATATTCAGAGTAGAGGTAAGAAGTATGGCAGCTCCAAAAACCCTGAAAAAGAAAAGGAGTTAATAGATCTAAATTTTTCGGGTCAAGTTAATTGAAGGCAATTTTAAGGTAGATTTTTTCTAAAAGAATAAAATGTGTTCTGGACTTGGTTAGCCACTACAAATAGATATTTTGACTATCTTGAAATGTTACATTATTGAAGCACAAGAAATAGGAGAAAGATTCAATAAATCCAGCCATATGTACTAATATTTATTCTCTTCATAGATCTAATTACAAATTGCAAATATTGGGACGCCTGGGTGGCTCAGTCAGTTAAGCATCTGCCTTTGGCTCAGGTCATGATCTGAGGGTCCTGGGATCAAGTCCCACATTGGGCTCCTTGCTCAGTGGGGAGACTGCTTCTCCCTCTGCCTGCCGCTCCCCCTGGTTTATGTGCTCTATCTCTCTCTCTGACAAAGAAATAAATAAAATCTTAAAACAACAACAACAACAAAAAAAAACAATTGCAAATATTTACCAAATCATTGTCTATGGTTTGGGTTTATATCTCAGTCTACAATGTAAGCTGCTTTGGGGCAAGAGTGTATTTTCAAGGTCCACTGTTATATCCCTAATACAGCACAGTGCCTGACACATAGCAGATACTCACTGAAAAGTTGTCAAAAAAATAACAAATTCCTGAATGGAGTTAAGTCTCACATTATAGGACTATTTGCAACTTCCTAGAAGCTGCACATACATAAAAATTTTATGAGTGGAATTATATTTTAAATGCCCCAAGAAATCTCATGGATTTCTTGAGATCCCACAGCACAAGTATTTATAATGAAAATAACTATTACTTTATATATATTTTTTCTTTCTTTTTTGTGTATGTGAGTGGGGGGACTGCCTGAGGCACACCTTTAGCAGCACACATACACACAGCGATTCAGAAAAGAATTGCTGAAAATATGGTGCTCACCCCCTCCTCTATCTGCAAGCAAAAATTCCACTCTGTTCTTAAAAAATCTTCCATAATGTTCACACTAAGTAAGAAAAATATTCCCTTAACTGGGGAACTTTAAAAATATCGTCTTGCAGAGAAGTCTGGGGACACACTATCTCTAATGAGCTAAGCTGTGTGTCTTGTGCAAGTTTTCTCCAGTCGAACGTTGAGCCTTGAATTCAGTGAAGATTGTTGCTTCATAGAGGCTCTGATTCTTCCATGGGGCCCATTTAACCGTAAGAGTTAAAGATTGGCGCTTCTGAAAGGGGCCTTGATCATTATTAATCAGCTACTGAAATTTGAGAAATGACTTTATGAAGGGCCAAAGTGGATCAGCTGTTTTTCTATGAATCATAGACCAGGTCAAATACTTTCGTTTACTTGATGTAATCTAATATCCGCCTGTCCTCAGTGGCTTCTCACCACTGGGGTCCTCACTCAGGAGGTAAATATCCTGTTCTATTCTTCCTCTGTGCTGTTTGCTGAATAGGTATCTTTAGGTTTGAGTCAAAGAATAACTTATTTCCTAAATGTCTATCACAAAATAGGAACTTTCTATTTCTAAAAATGATTACTCCCATTAAAATGCCACACACCCAGTGACATTAAACTTCTGCCAAATATGGATTTATTTTTTCAGAAAAGAAAGGCAAAATCCCATAACCTGTCTTTATAAAATAAGAACCCAAAATGGTTATAAAAATTGATTTAAGATGAATTTTTGTTGATCATTACTTTTACGTTGAAAGAATTTTTCACCCCTCTTAAAAATGCAATCCAAATGTACTTGTATGCAAACCCCAGGACATTTTGGAGGTTTCCTTTAAGGCTGAGAGGAAATAGGAGAAAGTGTATGGGGCATGTTTCCTGGACCTAGTGGTGAATGGTGCAAGTTCCCAAAGGCCGGTGAGATAAACATGTTTCTACTGTTCTGGGAGTGCAAGTGTTTTACCTGTGTAACAGAGAGGATGAAAGCAGGAAGGGCAAACAACACTGGAGTTTTGGTCATATGGGTAGGCTGTCTGGGTACTGCCAAACTCATGCTGACTGTATTTTCTGTAGATGTATCCCATGTTGCTTATGGTCCTCCATAATAAAAGAGACTGACCCTGCTTCAGGCTTTAAGGATAATGAGAACCAGAGCTACATAATGCTATAGGATTTTTCAAAGTGTTTAGATGACTTATGCATCCGCCCGAATCCCTTCAAACTGTTGTCCATGAACCAGCTGCATCAGAATTCCCTGGAGTGCTTATTAAAAATGCAGATTTTTCACACCAGTTTCCAAATCAGATTGTGCTGGGAGTGAAGCCTGAAGAACTGTGTTTTAATAAGAAACCAGGTGATAATTTTGCATGCTAAGATTTGCAAAAAAAAACACAAAAAAACCAAAAAAAAAACACCATAAGGTTTATATCTAGGTTTATCTAATATGTGTGTCTTCTTTTCCAATAATTTCTTGCAAGTATGATGCATAAAGTTTATTTTCTATGGGGCGCCTGGGTGGCTCAGTCGTTAAGCGTCTGCCTTCGGCTCAGGTCATGATCCCAGGGTCCTGGGATCGAGCCCCACATCGGGCTCCCTGCTCTGCAGGAAGCCTGCTTCTCCCTCTCCCACTCCCCCTGCTTGTGTTCCCTCTCTCGCTGTCTCTCTTTCTCTGTTGAAAAATAAATAAAAAAATCTTTAAAAAAAAAGTTTATTTTCTATGAGTATAACTTTCAACCATCACTTTCTCTGAAGGGTTTTAAGATACTGCGTCTCTATATATGCCAAAGAGAGATGAATTTTACCCATTCTGTAGCTCATTTCTCAACCTCCACTCGATTGATGGTTCAGGATGGATAATTCTCTGTCCAGTGCATTGTATGTCTAGTGGCCTTTCCACATTAGAAGCCAGTAGTGTTTGCCCCCAAGTTGTAACAACCAAAAATATCTACAAAAATTGTAAAATGTCCTCTGGGGGACAAAAATCATCCACCAGTAGAACTGAATCAGTTATGAACTGTTTGTTGAGTGCCCACTAGAGGTAGCCCTAAATCTACTAAGTTCTTCTTCAACTTGCTAGACACCATTATGCTAACACCTCACATGCCATAAAATCCACAACTACTTCACAACCCAGTGAGATGGGTATTATTTATACACCCATTTCATAGATGAAGAAACTAAGCCTGAGATAAGTGAAATCACTTGCACAAGTTGTTCATCAGTTCCAAGTAGAAGAACCCTGGTTCAAATCTAGTCTGTCTGATTCCAAAGCCAGTGGGTTTTACTACTAGGGTTTTCATCTGATTATGCACACATGTAGTTAGTAATGTGTTTCGGGATTCTAACTGTAAATTTAAATAATAATCTTCACAAAGCTATTTGAACTCACCCTACTATTCCTGAAAGAAAACATCAATAGATCACTTTCAAATTTATTTTCTACTCTTGCCCTGGATAGTGTTTCTAATTATATAATCTTATGACATATCTAAATGATTCCTACTTTTAAGTTCCTAAATTCTTTTAACTATCCCTTTTTCATTATTAGTTGCTATTGGATCATAAAAATGCATTGACTTTTTTTTCTATTTAAGAATGAAATCTATCAGGGGCGCCAGGGTAGCTCAGTCGTTAAGCATCTGCCTTCGGCTCAGGTCATGATCTCAGGGTCCTGGGATTGAGCCCCGCATTGGGCTCCCTGCTCAGTGGGAAGCCTGCTTCTCACTCTCTCACTCCCCTTGCTTGTGTTTCTGCTCTCACTATCTTTTTCTCTGTCAAATAAATAAAATCTTAAAAAAAAAAAAAGAATAATATCTATCAGACTTTTCAGAACCTCATCTTTTTAAAGTTTCATATCATTGTTATCCAACTCAATACCCAGGTAATTAAAATTCTGATTATCAAAATTCTTGCCCAGTATGGGAAGCCTTCACACTTTCTCTTGCTGTGCTACACACAGCCAAAATTAAAGCAGCCACTTCATTCAACATTCACTTATGCATTCACACTCCAATTCTTTGTGAGCCTATATTTAGAGTGGAGTACAGTGCTGAGAAGGAAAAGGTAGCTAAAACCTACCCAGCGCTTACTATACACGCTCCACCTACATTAATTCATGTAATCCTCACAACTACTCTCTGAGCCACACATTCATCTCATTTTACAAATAGGAAACTGGAGACAATGATTGTGCAAGACAAAAGCAAGCAGTAAAGTGGAGACTGGAATCCAGGCTCTCTGACATGAAAATCTGTGCTCTTTCACTGATAAGATGCTATTAGGCACTCAGGAGAAAAGATAAAGATGGCCCGGGATATAGTAGGAGAAAGGAAGGGAAGACAAGTAGCAAGAGACAACTTAAACCAAAGGTCATAATAAGAGTACAAATGAAAAGCAAAAGAGGGAAAAATCCATTCCAGCTGGGGTGACCAAGAAGTGAGCCCTTCATAGGGAAACTTCCACGTTGGCTGGACATGGTGGTACCCAGTACCCTGAGTAACAGAAGTAAGACCATCAAGAGTGAGATTATGAACAAGGATGGTGTGAGGAGGGTGTGAGGAAACACAGACTGAACAAAGAGGGGAAGAGCAAAGTCTGTAAATCCATGGCATCCTGGAGACAATGCAACTTAGAGTGATTGTAGAGGGTAAACAATGATTAAGCCCTTAAGGAGAAGTAAACACGAAGCTTACTAGAATTAAGGACAGAGGAATCTATGAGGCCAGGGAGACAGAAAGTGATCAGGATCCATGTAAATTTAAGCAAGATGCTGACTTGCAGAGGAGCAAGTCACCAAAGTCACTAATGGTGGTAGAGGGGGAGAAAGTGACATAAATATGGTACAGAAATTTTTATAAGACCCTAGCTTCATCCCTTAATAACTGCATGACTGGAAAATTACTTAACATATCTAGGCTTCTGATTCCTTGTCTATAAAAAGGGCAGAGCCATGTAATGGTCAAGAGCATGGATTCTAAGTTTGGCTGCTTGGCTTCGAAGTTCATTTCTATCATCTATTACTTGAGTGATCTTGAGCAGTTTATTTAACTATGCTTCATTCCTTGTCTACAAAATGAGGATATTAACAGAACCTATGTGTTATTATAAGTAAAACATCTAGAAGAATGCCTGGCATATCCTAAGCATTTAAAGGGTGTTAGGATCTGTACAACAATGATATTCATCTATTACATGTCATAGGATTGCTGTGAGACTAAAAATGATGCACTTAAAAGGTGCCTGGCACATAAAAATAAATCCATAAATGTGAGTCAGTCAAGTAGAAATAATAATAAATTGCCAATGGTTATTGAATTGTTAGTGTATGTCAGTCACTGTTCTAGATTCTCATTTTAAGCTAACAATAATATCAGCAGGCTGTTAATGCTGTCCTTATTTCATAGAATAATGAAATGCAAGTGGGTTTAAATAGCTTGCTACAGTCACATAGATACTAATTGGAGAATTATGGTTTGTATTGACTCAGTCTGGTTGTTGATCCTAGATATTCACCTGCTAAGTTCTACTCTACTGTAATAACAACAGAACTAGGACTCACACAGTTCCACCAGCAGCAGATAAAATGGCAACAATTTTGGAAGACAAAAACTTGTTGAATAATGGATGATAGCAGCAGTGAGGAGTAAAAAAAAGGATTCTACTCCTGTCCTAGGTTCCAAAGTAGTTAAACTGAGAAGCTTATTTAGGGAGGGTTTTGTCTTTTAATGAGCAAAGTCTAGCTTTCAAAAGAGAAATGGAAGAAATAGAACTAAGTATGGAATACAAGTTCCAGAATATAAAATAGTTCAGCGCAGTGATTCTCAGATTTCATCATTCACGATCATCATCTTCGGGGGCTTGTTCAAACACAGAACCCTGGGTCCCAGAGCTTCTGGCTCAGGAGGTTTGTGTGGGGCCTGAGAATTTGCATTTCTAACTAGTTTCCAGATGATGCTGATGTTACTTTTCCTGACTTGTGAATCATTGGTTTAGCAGTACTATGTTAGATATTCCCCCAAGATATCACAAAAAGGACAGATTAGGGCAGGACTGGGGACAAGCCTAAAGTGGACAGAGGTAGACCTAGCTAGAAAAGGGGGTTTACCTTTATTTAAAGAGGGGAGGGGCAAGAATGGAATGGAAGCACTTGGTAAAAGGGGCAATATCCTTTACAAAGCAGAAATTGTAATTAGATGGTTGGATCAAGACCCAAAACGAAGTTCTCTGGCCTAATTTCGACTGCCTTAACTGGCCAAATTGACTGAGCAACTGCCATATTTCTCCTGGGGACATATAAACAGCATAACATAATATTAAGAATAAAAACTGTGGTTACGGTATGTGAATTCAAATTCCAACTCTAATTTCTTTCTAAGTATAACGTTGGGCAAGTTGTTATTACTTAAATTCTCTAAGCCTTACTTTTTTCCATTAGTAAAATGGAAATAATCAGTTTTCATACTTCAAAGAACTATCATGAAGATTAAAGGAATCAGTTATGAAAGGGGACAGTGTCTGGTTCATAGTAAATGGTTTATAAATATCAGCTATCATTATACAGGAATTTCCCAACATTCATTAGAGTTTTCAGAGAATTCTTATTCTTTGCCCTTTTTTTTTCCCAGCATGCTTTCGCCCTGGTGAAATAGTATTGTTTCTGTGACAACGGATTCAGAGTTGTTCCATGTCATCTTGAAATTCTATCCCCTTAGGGATGCCTGGGTGGCTCAGTCAGTTAAGCGTCTGCCTTTGGCTCAGGTCACGATCCCAGGACCCTGGCAGCCAGCCCTGAGTCCCTGCTCAGTGAGGAGTCTACTTGTCCCTCTCTCTCTGCCCTTCTCCCCAATTTGTGTTCTCTCTTGCTCGCTCTCTAAAATAAATAAATAAAAATCTTAAAAAAAAAAGAAAGAAATTCTATCAGCTTAAAGTGAGTGAAGACATAGAATAAAAATTCTACCTCCCATTCTGAAGGCATACAGAATGGATTGAACTGCATCAGGCTCTCAATCTGTACCTCAATAGGTCATCTAAAATATCTGGCAGGAAACAAAACATTTTTTAAAAATGTATGGCATTATCCAAATGAATTATATGGTCTTGGTACTTAGCATACTTCCACCCTTATCCCTAATACCTACCTACCACACACAGATACACACACACACCTCTTTTTTCAGATAATCTTCTCTCAGGTATCCTCAAGCAACTATAGATTGCTTTCGTAAGACTTAACTCAAGAGATCACATGTTCTCCTAAACCCCTGCATTATTTGTGGGGAACACAGTCCAGGTCTTTATTTCACTTCTTCAAACTCCATGATGCTAGCAGAATGCTTTGTACATGATATGCTCTTAAGAAATGACCACCCAGGGACACCTGGGTGGCTCAGTTGGTTAAGCGTCTGCCTTCAGCTCAGGTCATGATCCCAGGGTCCTGGGATCGAGCCCCACGTCGGGGAGCGGGGGGAGGGGGTCCCTGCTCAGCGGGGAGTCTGCTTCTCCCTCTCCTGCTCTCCCTGCTTGTGCTCTCTCTCTCTGTCAAATAAATAAATAAAATATTTTTAAAATTTTTTTTTTAAAAAGTTACTTTTGTATAAAGACTTTAAACAGAGAGCAATGATAACTTACCTTCCTGAGATATATGTGGGTGATAACAGATCTTTCTTCTTTGAACCTTTATTATTCCAATATCCTTTTCAATCAATTGACCATTTCTTTGTTCTTGCACTTTTAGTGGGGATGAACTGCTGTTCTGGGTATCCTAATAATCCTAGGAAGCTGAGTTACTCTCATAAAATAACTGTAGGATGGCAGCTACGAACTAGAATTTAGAGTATTCCTGTGGATAAATCCTCACTTGAGATAGTTGCTGAGTTCAAGTACGTGGCCCAGTCTGGCCTCATCCTTGTCTTCCCAACAACACTGTAGAATCTCCTGAAACCAACTGCCATTACATTCTCTGTTTATCACAGCATCCTCATCAGCATTTGAAACCACTGTCTCTAAAGCTCTGCTTTCAAAATTAAATTAGGTGGTAATGATTCAGATGACATATTGTCTTCTTAAAGAATCCCACCATTTATCAATTTTTAATGTCCTCATCGTGTATATTGTATTATGCTTGACAGTCATTAGTTTTGTTTGGCCCGATGTCAACAAAAACAAACAAACAAACAAACATAAGCATTGAATATATTTTTGATATCTCAGTAGAAGGAAATAGATTATACACCAAGAAACATTTGCTATTCTTGTGAGTTTCATTATCTCTAGCACTGGTTCCAACATTGACACATAATTGTATTTCAGAGCACTGCTGCTCAGAAAGCAATCCCCACCGTAATAGGTTTCCAAGTTTATCCTGATTAGAAGACTTGTCTAAAAACCAAAATCAGGCAAAAAATGTCTTAAATTATTCCACAGCCATGTTCTTTCCTATGAGCTTAGCCTAGCACTAAGTAATACAGCGAATTTTTCTAAGAGACTGTAAAATCAATGTTTTAAAGAGCACACAGTAAAGTTACTTAATAGGAGAAATGTTTTTAGTAAAGAAGCACGTCCTTTGAAATCAGACATCCTGGGGATCCTGGGGATCCTTTGAAAGGGGATCCTGGGGATCCTGGGGATCCTTTGAAATCAGACCCCAGCTCTTCCCCTTCTCAGCTAGTGATCGTTGGGGAAATAAGTGCTATTTTGTGTTCAGTTCTCTCATCAGTAAAACAAGTGTTAAGAATGTCTGCCTTATAGTCTCTATGAGGAAGAAAGATGATTGCTATACATAAAAAGTTTAGTGATACATATATTTAGTATTGTATTCAATTCTAATTTCATCTGCCTCCTGAAATGGGGAACTAAGGCAATTATAAAAACAATTTATAACTCATATCCTCTCTCTCTTCCCAACCCAATACAAATGTACTATTTAGGGAGAGGTGGAAATGTTATCCCTGAATGATCTACTTCTCATTGATTAAAAAGCTTTCCTGATACTCACTCATCCCTCTCCATGGTGCCTGGTTAGAGTAGCATTTCTATGTTTCCATTCAGTAGAGCTGGCTTTGTTTTTCCCTGTTTTAATCTAAAAGCTAGATTTCTAAACTCTTTTTAACTACAGGGAAGGAGAATGCTGTAGTTTACTCCATCACATAAATTAAGCAATCCTGTTACTGCTTGACTTCAGAAGGGCCTAAGAAAAACATCTATGCTGCTTTTAAGGTTCATTTTTACAATTTCTTTTTTATTTTTTTGTCTTTTGAAATTTCATTGTGGATTTTCTCCGGTACTTTTTCTATGTTTCTCAATAGGCTAAAGGCTAAGTTTAGTGACGTATCAAATAATAATGTAGTTTATTTGAGAATGTGTTAATGAATGCTGATTATAGAATAGAAATTTAAGACCTCTATTCAATATAAGTAACCAATTACATGTTTGTAAAATTAAGCTGACTTCTGTTTATAGTCTGGGTTTTGTTTTGTTTTTTGTTGTTTGCTTTATAATCTATGTCAGTTAAGAAGCTCACTTATGGTCTGATCCACCATTTATTCTAAGTAAAGGTGAATAATGCATAGGTAAATAAAGAAATATTATACTTTACGTTTAAAAAAACACATTTTCTCTAAACAAATTTCCCCAAATAAATATTTGTCTATTTTTAACATATTTGTTTACTTTGTAAATCTAAGTTCTCTATAATACCAGGCAGTATATGTAATATCAGGCAATATATAAATATATATTTATATTCAAGTTATTAATTAAATAAATTTTGCCAAACTTGAAGTTCCACAGAGGAAGTTGCATCTCAACTAGCATGATATTTCATTTCACCTACAGTCCTTCTCCTTATATAATTGGCAGCTAAAGTTCTACCTGAAAAATCCATGTTTGTGACTATAAGTAAGAGACGGGTGTCAGTAATTGGGCCAAGAAAAAAAAAGGCAAAGAAACATGCAAACTAAATGTGAAAAATCTTAACATCTCAAATGCCTTAAGAACAGGATTAGAAACTGATGGGTGTTCTCCATTTCTCAAAGAACATCATAATCTCTGTGAAATAAAATAAGGGCCATTTGCTAATAAGAAAGATTGCTTTCAAAATGATAAACCACTTGAAAGCTACTTAGAATTGTTGTTTTCCTCATGATTTCCCCTGCAGCAAATGACATATTAAAATGAATTCAATTTGCTTATTTTCAAGTTAAAACCTAATTTCTACTTATTTTCCCTCTGCTTGTTACACACACACACACACACACACACTCTCTCTCTCTCTTCTTTGTCTTCCAGTGGGAAATGATTATATCCTCTTACATAGAATGACTTTAAGGACACAGGTGTGTGTGCATTTGTATGTATGTGTGTGCAGTAGAAGGCTCTACATTACTAAACAGATTCCCAAAATTGAGAAGCATATAGTGTCCCTGATACAGAGATGTTTGGAAAAGCAAATGCAATTGCTGAAAACCTGCATCACACCCTGCCTGATGATTAACATTCATTGTGCTCCAGGGTGAGTTAGCTGTGAAATTCTCAGTCATGTTATTTCCCTATGACCCACAGCCACAATACCCTCAGCTAGCAAGCCCACCCCAAAAGGATTTGCCTGGTGGAGGTGACAGGAACACTGGTGCCTTGTCACTTCTACAGATGATATCCATTTTCCCCAAATCGATCAATCCATTTCCATTTGGACAGTGGCTTGTCACTTAACAGGGAACTAGTGTTCCTCACCCCAGGTGTGGCACTAATCCTGTCCTAGAGGGTGTGTAGGAATAGACTGATTCAGGCTGTTTAATCTATTTAATCTAATCAAATCAGGGCTCCGGCGCCTCCCTTTGTCACATCTGATGCCCCATTCCCATATTTAAAAAGGAATACACAAGCACAAGCCAGCCCTCTGGGTCCCTTGGTACATCATTAAGTTGTAAAAATGACTTCATCACTCATGACAGAGAAATTAGACAGGCCCAGCAGTGGCATATGGCAGCGGGACAATCATTCCACCAGCTGCCCACCTGACTCTCTCCTCCCTCAAAATCACGGCCCTCCCCTCCTGAGGCTGCCTCAGCACTGCCGTCCTTGGATGTGGCAGCCACAGGGGAAGCCAGAGCTAGTAAAGGGTGAGAGGAGAGGAGAATTGAAGGAAAGAGAAGCTCTTGTCAGCAAACCACATGCAAGCCCTTAGGGACCCCTCCCTCTCTCACTCCATTTATTCGTCTTGTGGAAAGGTATTTTCTTTTGTCAGGAAAAAGGAAAGTCTCTTCCGCTTTGTCCTTATAGATCCCACAATGAGAAGGCAGCGAGATGTCTGATGGGCTGCTAGATGAGTGAAACAGAGAGTCATCTCTGGTCCTAAAGGACCGGATCATGATAAACCATTTCCACCACAGCAGGATGGTGGTCTTGCCGCAGCTTTACGTTCATAGTCTGAATTATTTTCTCACACAAAAGGAATTTGCAAATGTTTCTCACAGGAAGGATTATGGAACCCTTGCTTGCAATAGATGTTGCAATGGATAAGTAAGTAGAGAGGAAAAAAATGAGTGATAGATGATAGATAGATAAGATAGATGATAGATAGATGATAGATAGATGATAGATAAATAGATGATAGATAGATAGATAATGTTTGCATATGTGTTTGGTACTGACAATTAAACAAACTGAGGGTTCTAGAGGGGAGGGGGTGGGGGGATGGGTTAGTCTGGTGATGGGTATTAAAGAGGGCACGTATTGAATGGAGCACTGGGTGTTATATGCAAACAATGAATCATGGAACACTATATCTAAAACTAATGATGTAATGTATGGGGATTAACATAACAATAAAAAAATAAAAAAAAAACTAATGATGTAATGTATGGTGATTAACATAACATAATAAAATAAAATTTAAAAAAAGAATTAATTTCCAATGCTTATTCCAGTAAATAAAGCACATCTTCATTGTTTTATTTCTGTGAAGGAAAAAGAATAACACCAGTAAAATTGTCCCTTCCTGGGCTTAAAATATGAAGATGTTATGTTCAAAGTATCTTCATTCCTCTCTTTCTGAAAATCCCTCTCACAAGAGAATTTTTCAGAATCAGGCAAGCCAGAATATTTACCTAAAGTATACCAAATTTCATTTTTATAAATGCAAATTCACATTTTTTTTAAATTTTTAAAATTTAAAATCCATGCATTTGAATTTGTTGATTTTTTTAAGTATAAACTATTCTCTCTTTCATAACAGTGGTATGAATTGAGTTGTATCCATCAAAATCCCAAGGAAGAATACCTTCCTTTTTGCAGACAAAAGATCTAAATTCCCCTTCCACCCCACCCCCACCCCCTGGCCCAGTGATGCTCAAACCTCTGAAATATTGCAGGAGCCCATACTACCAAAGGGCTGATTAGGGAGAAAAAGTTCTAAATGCCATATTTTCTCTTATAGAAAATCACACCACACAAATACAGTATGTTTCTCCTGCCACCAAAATGTAAGAATCCCTTGGGCCAGCTTCTCTTTCTAATTCTTGGATTTCTAGCCTGGATTTGGGGCATGATAGATTGTAGGCACTCCTTGAGAGAGCAGATGGCTCAGCTTGAGGCAGAGATGCTAAATTTCAGTGTAGAGATAGCCTGAGGTCATTCGTTGCTGGACACCTGAGTTTTAGTCCCAATCTGGTGGGCAAGTCACCACCTCCCTGATTCTCTATTTCCTTTCCTGGTCTCTTAAGTGAGAAGATTGGATTAGACGAGCCTTATCCCTCTCTAATATGGATTCTTTCTGTTAGCTAAAGTTCACTGCATGTTACAGACACATAGGATCCTCAATCTCTTATTCAAATAAAGAACTATTTTTTTTTCTTTAGCAAAAGTCAAGTTAGAAACCCAAGAAATACCTGAAAAGACAAAATGTTGCACCAGGAATTAAAACCTTTTTAAATAAAGGAGTAGGGGGAAATAAACTGTAACATTTAACAGAGAAGTCTAACCTCAAGCTTAAATGGATTTCTCTAAGTGTTTTTATAATGCCTGACTAGAATTCAAAGACTGAATGCACTGAATTACTAGCACTCTCTATACCCTTGGCTAAAAAGCTTTCCTAAGACAGTCCTTCAAATGAGATTTAAGGCATTATCAGTGAACAATAATTTTAGCTGGAATAATGTGTATAGGGAAATAATTTTAAAGCTAGAAATCTGACAGGTGGAAAGATGCATTTTTATCACAATAGAAATAATCCTTTTGCATTACTAATACTTAAGACCAATTTAAACATAAGTAATACTGAATGACCTTAAGATATTATTTATTCTTTCATTTTTTTTCTGAAGTTAGGACCTAATTAATAATAAATGATAACAGCCAACATCTAGTGAGGGCCAGGCACTTCTAAGAACCTTACACGTATTCTCTTATTTAGCTGTCATGATATTCATATCAAGTAGGTTCTTTGACTAGTCCCCTTTTACAGAAATATAAACTGAAGTTCAGAGGAGTTAAGTAATGTTTTATGTCTTTCAGTTATTAAGTAGTACCTTCAGGAGTCTGAACCCACATGGTTTGTCTTTAGAACCTGTATCTTAACTACTCTGTCATACTGCCTTTTAAAAAAGGCCCAAACACTTCGTTGGATGTTCATTTTATTTATTCAACAAATATCTGGGGCACCTGGGTGGCTCATATGGTTGGGTGTCTGCCTTGGGCTCGGGTCATGATCTCCAGGTCCTGGATGGGATCCTGCAGGGAGCCTGCTTCCCCCTCTCCGTATGCCTCTCGCCCCTACTTGCACTCTCTCTGTCTCTCTCTCTCTCTCTCAAATGAATAAATAAAATCTTTAAAAAAATATCTGTCTTGGGCCAGGCACTCTTTGAGATGCTAGGGATATAGCAGTGAAAACAACATGGATACAATTGCCTGCTCTCATGGAGCTTACACTTCATTGGACAAAACAAAAAGATAAATAAGTAAAATACTGGCATGACAGCTGGCCATAAGTGCTATATAAAAAACGAAGTCACCATTGGCAGATCAAGAAGATATGAGCAGGATAGGAAAAATTTTTAAATAAGGTTTATATAATATTGCCACTTAGACAGAAGAAAGAATAGTCTTTGTGAAGATAATATTGTCCATTGAAAACGTAACGTTGACCAAATATTCTTTGGTAAATCTGACCATCTGTGATTATGCCCTTTGCAGAAATTTGTTGTTTCTCCTGTTAAGTACTTGCCTAGGTTCCTCATCAGTCGAAATGCAAGGTAAAAATAATCCTTAGCAATTTCACATTTGCAATTATCTGGATTACTGTAAGCCCCATGTCCTGTACTGTTTAAAGGCAACATTAATTTGACCCCAACACATTGTTATCACTATAGTAAATATGCTCATCTAGAGACACTACAGATTTTGTAAGGAATCTCCCTTTGGTTCCTCATCCCAAAGCCCTCCAGGGAGGTGACTAAATTCTCCTGTCTATGATGTGCAATAGCCGTTAAAGAAAAGACAAAGGAAAAAATGATGCAAGAGTCCTCCTCGGGGACTGAGATTTCTCTCCCTAGCTTTTTTTCTCAATGAGGAAGAAAGCAAGAATACTTAGAATCTGACCAGAAAAGGGACCAAGATTCTGTATTCTGACTAAGGGTGCAGCTGCTTTTGCTTAAAACATAAAATGGAGAAGCCACATCATTGCTATTGGTTTTTCACTGAGAAATTTGCCAGGAGGTGTATCCAGGGGCCCTTCTCTCCAAGACACACACCTCACTTCCTCTACTCCAGTTCTGCCCATAACTGTGATGGCAAACACTTTCCAAAGTGAGCTTCTTTTACACCTAGAGGGAAAGGAATCTGTCCCCAGTATCCCACCCAAGGGAAATCTTGTTCTACTATTAGATGATCTATAGGGAGAAGTTTATTTGAATAGGCATACAATATTTGTAGGTGGAAAACTGGTCTTGCTGTGTTGTTTTGACTATTTTTGAAAAAGGATCATATTAGGAAATGCACATCTTTCAAACCAATTCTCAAAATCTCTCAGATTTTGTGTTAATAAAAAAGTTCTAAGATAAAATTCTATGTAGCATATATAGGACTATTTGGACATTTACCAACATGTTAATAAGAGGGTCTTTGTGTGATTAATTTATGATTTTTATTATATTTTCTTTTTAATATATTTTTATTAGGATACAATACTTTCATCATCAGAAAAGGGAATGTTTTCACAAGAAGCTTCAACTGTATTTGTAACATTTTGTTATATTTTTTAAATGAGACAAATATGTCAAAACCCTAAGATCTGATAAGGAAGTTAGTCTATATCCTCTATATGTTTGTCATATTTTACAATAAATTTTAGTTTTCTCAGTCTTGGAGAACAGAAGACATTGAAAACATTATGAAAATATTAAGTTTCTCTCCCTTGAATATCCATATAAAGGTAAGGTGAATTCGATCCAAATATGACTTCTAAAGTTCACAATTTTTTCCTTTAAGAAAAATCTACCAAATAAATTAGAACCTGAGTTAGCATACTAAACATAACACAAATGATAGTATAGAAATGATCTTGCTTTTTTTTCCCCCCAGGAAAACCTGTTTACTGACCTCCCAGTGTTACAAAGAGGGAAAGCTGGGGCATCCCTGGTGTTTTTCCCTGGCAGGAAAATGTTAGCATTTTAACAATTGGCAAGATGAAGGTTTTGACTCTGAAAAAAAACCTTAAAGGCCCAGCCATTATAGTTTCATTTCACATTACACTGAGTTTCTTGTATCATTTTTGTTTTTTTGTGAATTATTGGTTGTTTTTCCCCTGAAGTGAAAATATTTCATATATGTATGTTTAGATTATCTTTCTGGGAGGTTTATTTTGTTTTAGGGGAAAAAAATGAGGAGAAAAAAAAAGATTCGAGACATTATGCCTTAGGGATATGGAAGCCAAAAATGTAACATGTTAATTACCAGTACTATTTAAGGAAATATTTTCTTTAATTTGATTTATCCCATCCATAGAATTGGGTTCTCTAAATAGTTAATGATTTTCATTTTAAAATTATTCCTTTTTTAAAAGAATAGTTTGTCTCCTGTTGGGTCTGAGTACTAACTATCATGATGTCAAGGTAAACATGATATTCAAAAGGCACTATTCCTAATCTTTTACTCTCTTCTTTTGACATTTTGAAGGACTGTCCAAAAATCTTGGCCCAAGCAATTGTGAAGCCTAAAAGAAATTTGCAAGAATTCTTCCCGAGGCTTTGGAGAGGACAGAAAAATCTTGGGCAGGAAGTCACCGCTGGTGAATGGGGTCTTAGGTGACAAAGCTCCTGGAAGAGGCCTCCTCGGAGATTTTATTGAGAAATGAGAAGGGACCAGTTTACAAAAGCAAAGAGGAGATCAAGACTAGAGAGGTGCCTAGTTCAAGATATCTTCCCCAGAAAATCTGACTTTGGAGGGGAGGGAGAAAGGCAAAGTCATAGATACAAAGTCGGAGGAAAGACCTGAAGTCTTTTTTGGGGGTCTTTATGAAGCAACACTTGAAAAAGTGAGTGCATGTGTTCTTTCTCAGTTTTATAATTCAGACTTAAGGAGAATTTATTTAGTTTTATTTATCTTAATATACACAATGAAGCAAATAAAGCTGCCTCTCATGCTGCAGTGGCCGGACTGTGCTCTTAGACATCCCCACCCCTTGTGCCCCATACTTTGGGGTGTCTCTGCAGGCGACCCCAACAACATTCCTGGAGCTGGCGTTAGGACCTCGGCTGCAGCCCGGGCTGCAAAGCTGGAAGCCTGGGGACTCAGCTGAGCTCCTTCCCCACCCCGCCCCTACTCACTGGCGCTCATTAACAGGTGGAATCGCACCCCGGGCGCCTGAAATCCCGCCTGCCTCCATAGAAACAAATCCTTCAGACCCAGAGCACCATCTGGGCGGGCTCCGTGGCCCGGCGTTCGATGCGCCCTGCCGGGAGGTCAGCACCACAAGGAGCCGGGGCACCCGAGGGACTCACTGGCGAGAGCGCAGCACGTGTCTCTACCCCACTAAACACACACACACACACACACACACACACACCCTCCCCTTTGTGCACCCAGCCGCTCAGTCCCCTCTCGAGCCGGGGCCCCCGAGGGGTGCAGGGGCGAGAGCGCAGCACGTGTCTCTACCCCTCTAAACACACACACACACACACACACACACACACACCCTCCCCTTTGTGCACCTAGCCGCTCAGTCCTGGCTCGGTCCACTCCCCGCCCGGCCTCAGCTCCTACCAGGCCTTAAGGGATGTCGACCATTTGGAGTAAAGCTGGCTCAGCCAGGACAGAGAGGAAGAGGCAACCTGCGCCCAGCCTGGCTAACCCAAATCCTCTTGGGTGCCTAATTCTGGAAGGAGGAACCAACAGTTCCAGTCCTGAGAGAGGAGGTGCCTGGGAACCAGGAGACCTCACCCAGGAGTTCCAATCCCCGCGGGGCTGTCATCCCTGCCCCCAGCCTCTGATGCCCCTTCGGAGGCACAAGCCCCAAGATCCCCAGCCCTGGGAGCGCGTTACCTGTTGGCTGCGAGCCGAGACGCGATGTAGCCGCCCGGAATCTGGGTGATGATGTAGCCCCAAAAGAAGGAACCGTGGATCATCCCCACGGTTTCCGGGTCCCAGTTGAATTTGGCTTTCTACGGGGGTAGGGGGACAGAACGGGGTGGAGGGAAAGAGTAGAGTCAGTGCTTGGGCTGCAGACTCGCGTCCAGGAGCCCTCAACCCCCGGGGTACTCCCTGCATTCTGGAGGTGGAGGTGGCTGAATTTTCGTTTGCTAACAAAATTCAATGTATACCTTCTTCTAGAGAAGAAATGCTTCTTTTAACGGAAAAACTGTGCTCATTTGCAATGTATTGCAATTAATGGCGAAGCTGGACGCCCTGGCTTTGCCCCGCGACTACTGTCAGGCAGGTCTGATCCCCTCGATTTATGAGGAGTCCTCTGAGCTCCAGTATTGGAAATTAGAACTCTCCACGGAGAGATTCCATTTGCTGGCTGAGGATAGGGACCCCTGACCGGGGTCCGTTTAGTTAATGCCAGCCAGTACTAATGCAGTAGTGGGGTCACTTCCAGAATGAAATCCAACCAGGGAAATTCCGACGAAAGAAAGTGGGGCACCTGGATGGAAGGTGAGGAGGTCGGAGGAGCCAGAGGGAAGGATCATCCCGGCAAAATGGGGATGGGCTTAGGCCGGAAAGATTTGGAGTAGCCTGGGGAATTGGTGGGGGGTGGGGGTGGCCAGTGGAGAGGAGAATTTGTTCCGGGGTAGTCCTAAGAGCTGGCGAGGGGTGTGTCTGAAGGTCAAGGCCTAGCTCCGCCCTAGCCAGCCTGGGCGGACCCACAGGGTGAACCTTAAAGTAAAAATCTGCATCTGAAAGGCAAAGGAGCGCTAATCCCGCCTGGGAAACTGAGGATCCTTTTTCTCCTTTTAAATAGTATTTTGAAACCAAACGCACTTTGCAGGGTGTCCCGGAATCCCCAGGGCCCAGCAGCGTTCACCGCTTCTCATCCACGGCCGATTCCCGAATTTTCTCCTCCCAACCCTTGCTTATGATTGCTCAGATCCCTGAACAGGAAGTCGAGACCCAGGGGTTTCGGTGACTTTGAAGTTGACCCTCCTTTCCCTAGGCGTCACCCCAACACATTCAGGAGATTACGGGACTGGATTCCCTGTGACCTCGAGACACTCGACGCTGCGGCTCTTCTCTCCGCCAGTTAGGTGGACAGCTCCTAAAGGCCCTTCGGTGGAAACTGTCGATATGCTCACAGTTCATTTGATTTCGGTTTTGTTTCATTTTTATTATTAAGAATGTTTGGCAGGAATTGGAGGAAACCAGGGGGACATTATCACTGATATGCAGCCCTACTCCTCCGAGGGAAAGAAAAATATTTCGATTTAAATTTAGGGGACATTATTATGCAACTTCTCGTTTGAAGTCACTCCACAAAAATCTAGCGAGCTAAATGCTATTTTTCCACCTTGCAGGTAAGAAAAGGAAGGCCCAGAGAGCAGAATCGAAAAGGGAGGTCATACTGCTACCGCGGTCGATTCCTATTCTAGAACGGCAGCGCTAGCAGGGGGCTGAGCGAGCAGCCTGGCCTTCCTCGCTCAGTGGGGAGGAAATGGAGCCCAAACAGGTGATGTGGCTTTGCGAACCCACACGGCCAGCGGCTGCCCACCTCCTTGATGACCTTGCCCCCGCGGTGGATGGTGCTGTTGTTGACCATGTCCACGATGGCCACGCCCAGGTTGCAACGGATGCCGAAGGAGATGCAGAAGCCCAGGCCGCTCATGATGGCGATGATGTAGCGACGCGGCAGGCCGAAGCAGGTGCAGTCGCACAGTGGAGCCTTCTTCTCTGGCACCTCCAGGGGCTTCCCATCCTCCGTCAGCTCGATGGTCTCCCCGGTGTCTTGCTTCTTCTCCAGCACCCTGCGCGGCAGAGCGGGGGGAAGGCAAGGACGCGGCGGGTTAGGCACCCCGGACGCCGGCCCATCCCAATCCCCAGGACCCGTCAGGGCTGGGGGGAGGGGCGCTGACACGTTCGACTCCTTCAGGAGTTAGGGTGCTAGGGCGCCACCAGGCTTCGGGACCTCCCCGGCTCTCCAGCCTCCTGCCAGTCCCCCTCCCTGCGGTAGCATCTCTTCAACTTTCATACCGTCTGGCCGGGGGCATCCAGCCCCCATTCCCTCGGGATCCAACCCGCAGCGCCTAGATTCACCGACACAAGCCGTTTGGGCTTAACTTTCTCGCGGGGTCTGTAGCTTGAGAGGGAATGGGATACTGGAGCGGCGCCTGGTCGGCACCTGTGTAGATGTCTCCTGCCCGCAGTGCTTTACCCCCCGCGACAGGCGTTTTATCCAGCCACCCAGCCTCCTGGGGGCCGCCTCTGCAGGCCAGCCCAGCTCAGTCCTGCACCCGAGCTATCCTTTCCTTCCCAGCCAAGTTGAAGCTTTCTGGGTTAAGGACGCGCGATCCCGCCCCCCAGCTGAGCCCGGGGACCCGAGGGACTAAGGCCTCTCCTGACCGGTGCCCACGCGGAGGCCCATGAATGCTCTCTGAGTGTCACGCGCGCATTCTATTGCCCATTCCTCCAGTCCCGGGGTGTTAGTTCAACGTTTACTCTCCTGTCACGTATCTTACTTTCTTTTCCTTGTTACTCGAGTTTGAAACAAAGGCCTCCGCAGCATATGGCCGACACCTAAGCTTCCCACTGCCAGAACATGAATAATTAATTATTCACAATCTTGCGTCATTACTATCTCGGTTACAAACACCGAAAAATGTCATGGGCATATTTCCAAAGACGTAAAATGCGACTCCCAGATACACAAACGTGCCCCAAATCAACTCTGGTAAGATGTTCCACACCAAAGTAGATCTCACATTTATGTTTTGTTTTGTGTTTTTTAATTTGCATTGTATTTCACAAGATTTCACCCGTATAATTCAGTTCCTTTTAGGTTTTCGTCCTTGAGGGAAGGGGGGAGGGAGAAGGGGAAAGCAGGGTGGTGGCATGGTTTTACTAAAAGCTGAGGGTGTTGTTCTAGTCCACAATATATCCGTGAAATGTCTATTTAAAAAAGAAGAAGAGAATGAATGTGAACAGTAGAATCACTGTGGACTCTTGAGATGGATACTTTCGATATTTAAACAAAGAACCTCTCCATTTACAATTTGCAGATTTTTTTTAAATCCACCATGTAGTTTATTTTTCTGTGTTCCCATTTAAATGATATATTCACACACAATTATTTTCATACACAGGAGTAAAGCAAATGAAATTTTAAGATCAATTCCAAGAATGCACAGGTTGGGAGCTGACTGCCAAGCAATTTGAGGCTACCAGAAAACAATGTTAGACTTCCAAATTCTACAAAATGTCACCTGGAGAATAGGTCATGAAGGTTTTTGCAACTATGTTAATTCTTATTTTTAAAGTCCAATCCCAATGTCAGAACACATGGCAAATTATTTATTCTGGGAGAAAAAAATGTAACTAATGTGATTTTTTTTTTACATTGGCTTATAGCTGATATATGCAAAGTTGGACTATGCACCTGAACTCCCCACCTGATGGCAACTGAGCTGGGAAAGAACAGCTCTTTCCAGGGCAGCTGCGGGACTGCAGGGCCCTTGCGGTATCTACTGCCGCATAGGAGCATGATGGTGCCTACATGAAGCCCACCAGATCCAAAGAGATTTGGAAAATCAAGAAGTGCATTGGTCATTTTCTTTATATTTTCTATACATTTCTAAAGGCTTCAATTTCCCAAATGTGAAAATTAGCGCTCTCTTGGAATCATTTATCCTTCTGTTTCTGCCCTCTCTTCTTGATTTTGCTCATATTATTAAAAAAAGTGTATTCATGTAATATACTTGAAATGATTTAAAGTTGTAAAATTTTCAGCATAATTAGTACATTGACTACAGGGAGGATAACAAAATTGAATCATTTCTAGTACTTTTGAAGCATTTTGCTGGTTATTATTATGGTTTTTCTTATGAACACTGTGACATTTGCCATGCAAGAAATAGACTTCTGGGAGAAGTCAAATAATTAAAATACATATACATTGTTTTGGGTTCAGAGAGAGGAGCTGCTTTAGTTATTAATTATTGATATATTTTGATTCTTCTTCCTTCAGCACAGGAGGAAGATTCCACTGGGAGATTCTCTACTTGAGTGGTTTTGAGGCTGAGATCTAAATTTCCTTCTGCCATTACTCTTTGGAATTTCTTGGTTAATTTTTTGAGGGTTGTATTTTTTTAATTCATTTGTCTGCATCAAAGGAATTTAATTTGTTGTGACTATAAGCACCAAAACAAAGATTCTCTGAACAGGTGCGGATCATTTCTCAATTGTAAAGAGGATAAAACCTGGGTAGGAAAGGATGAGAATCTGCAGGTACCAAGACAAAAACCACACACACACATACACACAAAGCAGACAG
Source organism: Phoca vitulina (assembly GCF_004348235.1). Taxonomy (NCBI): domain Eukaryota; kingdom Metazoa; phylum Chordata; class Mammalia; order Carnivora; family Phocidae; genus Phoca; species Phoca vitulina. The sequence goes on along the minus strand of NW_022589719.1, from coordinate 3,264,751 downwards.
GTTCATTTAGTGCAACATTCCTGAATTAATAAGCAGGTTTCCAGAGCAGCCCCGCTTGAGCAATGAGCAACAAAAAAAGACTTTCCGATCATATTACAATCTCTCAAAGCAACCAGGGTTTACAGAAATAGCCTTGTAGATTTTTTTTCATGCTCAGCCCCAGGCAAACATGGGTTTGCTTTCTCTTACCTGTAGATCTGGCCAAGGGATTTTCCAGCAAAATTCTTTAGCCCCTCTTTTCCTGGGGTCAAAATCCTTTGTTTTACCGACTCCATTCTTGCAAAGACTGGTGTTGGCTCTTGCCAGATTTAAATAGTGATCGCTATGAAAGGCGAGAGTTGCGCATATTGTCTTAATCGCTTAAGGTAGTTGTGGGCTTTTTCTTCTCAGCAGAACGGTATTGGTGTGCCTCCAGCAAGAGTGTGAGTGAGAGAAGGGAGGGAGTGAGAAAGAGAATACAACAGAATAGCTGCATGCAACCCACGGGTTTCCTAATAAGAGAGTTGGTAGACACAATCAGAAAGTCTCATTGGAAGGGGAGGATCCGGTGGCAAAGGGCGCATGCAGTGCCATGGTATTTGGGCGGGTGCAGATGAGTCCTTGTCCTGGAAGTCAGTCCACTGAAAAACAATGCAAATTCCCGGTTTTGAAAACCTTATTGCTGTCAAATCTTCTGGCTTTTAAACGGAGGAGCAGAAATATCACAGAACCTTTGTGTAAAAGCAAAGTCAGAAGAATAGTATTTTTTAAATGGTGTCTTTGCTGTAGGGAGCAGAGCACTTCCAAAACTCATGGGAGCATCTGAGGTCTCAGGTGAGCAATGCTGCTGTTAGTTTTTCCTCCTTGCTTATGATCTCCTTCCCTCACGCCGGCGCAACTCTGCTCTGCGGTAGTGTCGAATTAAGATGGAGAAAGCTTGCTGCTCTTTGAGGACGTGAGTAAATAACAGATACACAGTCCTGATTTGGGCAGCGTCAGGAAAGATTTCTTCAGCGCGGCTGACAGCGCTCGTTAGGGCGCGTCCTGGAAGAATTGTTCAGCACCACGGACAGAGTAAGTTTCCGGAAAACAGCTTCTTTTGGCTGGCCAGGTCGCCAACTTTCTAGGGGAGCTGGATGGATCGCCCTGACCAAGAACCATTCTGGGCATCTTCAGGAATGGATGCTATGGAAACCAAGTGAAAATCTGTCATCATCGCCAGAGTTTGCAGAGAGAATGGTGCATTTGACTCTTCAAGGGAGGAAGACTTTATTAAAAATTTACAAGTTACTTCTAGTTTCCTACATTTTGCCCAGCACGCTACCTCCAGCTCTGACAGAGTTGCAGAGAAGGAAGCTTACAACATATTTCATTTATGTTTGTGGAATTCTGGGGCACTTGGTCTCCCTTGGATATAAAACATTTGTACACAGAATGCATAATTATATTGTTCATGAGTTTTGTTTTAATTTCTGATAAAAAGGAAGGAAGGAAGGAAGGAAGGAAGGAAGGAAGGAAGGAAGGAAGGAAGGAAGGAAGGAAGGAAGGAAGGAGAGAGAGAGAGAAAGAAAAAGAAAGAAAGAAAAAGGAGGAAGGCAAGAAGGGAAGGAGGGAGGGGAGAGAAAGAGAAAGAAAAGATGAGCTGCAACCTCAGTGCCCTTGGTTAAATAAAATACAGCCAGTTTAATATAAATTCCTTAGAATTTTATGATTCTTTGCTTAACTGATTTACAGCACACTATGGAAATATCAATATACTAACAAAATTTGTGGCTATATCTTGTGCTTGTTAACAAATTATGAGTAATTACATTTTCAAGATTTATTTGAAATCGCTTATATTCCTTTAAAATGTGATTTTTTTCTTCATACCATCTTCCCCTAAAGCAGAATTCTAGAGAGACATTCATGTAAGACTTTTGTTGTCACATACATAGGTATAGCATCAATGAATCTATTTCATTAAGCAAAGCAAGAAAGCTATGCTAGCTTAATGTTAATTATTAATGCATTTAACATGAATCACAAACCTCTTAGATGCCATTCAACCAAGTGATTACAAAATTGACTGCCCTTGAGCCACATTGTCAAGGTCAAAATCTTTGGATTTTATTTAAGCCAACAGGGAGAGTAGATTTTTCTTAGGGATTTTGGGACCAAATCTCTAAAGTATGGATCTAAATACAGAATCGTGTAAGAATGTTCCCTAAATAAGCCAAGTAATACAATGTATATGTATACAGTGAATGGATAGCCAAAAAAAGATAATCAAAAGTAGCTAAAACCATCTGCTATTACTAAATTATATTATATATCATTATGAATTATATTAAAGAAAAGAAAGCTAGAGGCATCTTTCTCTCATTTTGATAAATATGTATTAAAATATATATCCCTATAAAACAGTGAACCAGATTTTTCTAAAACTCTGGAATGTTTCAAAATAATATTCCCAAAGATGATCAAGTGTAAGAAGGAAACACACACACACACACACACACACACACACACACACACTAATCTACCTCCTTCCCAATAAAAGATTCAAGTTAATCAGGACTTTACTCATCTAGGGTGCTTTTCAAAATATTTATGTTTTTCAATTCTTTAGTGACCAAATTCATTAGATCAGATTCACTTAGGGATATCCATGATTTTGAAATTCTGTGAAGTTATGCAAAAAATAGAAGTTAGATAAATATCTGTGAAGCTAGGAGGATGATATAAAACTGATTCTCCTTAACACTCCTGCTTATATTTCACCTTAAATAACTAGAGATCTAAACCACCATTAAACAGAATTGCTAACTCTGCACTACAGATTATCTCAGAGGGCACCAAGCAATACAAATCCAACACGAAAACATTGTTTCTATAGTAAAATAATTATATTCACCTTTATTGAAATTAATGTCATCTGACTCCTCCATTCTCTAGATAACAGAGCAAGTCCTTGAATCAGAATTACTGCTAATATTGATTTATTCATTCTAAAAATATTCATTCACTGCCAAGAATTGCACTAGGTTCTGGGAATATTCCCTGAAAGATCTCACAAGCTATGGGAAATAAACACATAAATACAATTACAAACAATTATGGATGCAATTGGACAAGCAAATAAGTAAATAACCCAGCCTGGAAGTAAAAGTATACGGAAAAGATCCCAGGAAATGATGTTTCCTCCTCTGTCTTAATACTTGAAGAGAAACTTAGCTCTATGAAGGTGATGGCAGCCCAGTGGAATTGGGTAAGGAGGGGTGGTGATACTTGGAGAACATCCCAGCCAGAGGGGACATCTTGAGCGAAGTCATAAACAAAGGAAAAATATTGTATATGGAAAATTACAAGAATTGTTACTAGGCCACCTGAGACCAAAGAATGCCATTTAGGCTTTTCTTAAATTGATAGCTCCCAATATAAGAGACATATACTTGGGCACTATGTACATACCCAACAGATTTTCTTCATGTGTGATCCTCAAATTCAAACACTGAACATGTACTTTTGTGACCTTAAGATCACCAGACTTATCTTTATGCAAAGAAATATTAGTGTTACACATATGATATTAATCTGGTGAGATTACTCCCTTACTCTCTTACCTCCCTTACCCCTTACACACTTTTCCATCCAATTTTAATAGTGCCTTAAATTGAATTATTACACAAGTCTTCCTATAGAAGAATTGTGGCCTCTACCCAAACACTCTTAAAAATAAAAGGAAGTTTCATTGAATTTATTTAATGTGTGTAGCTTATTACAAATTATGAATGACTTTCATTTACATGATCACATTTATTCCTTATAATTATTCTTCAAACTAAACTAATTTCATTCCCATTTTATTGAGGAGAAAAATTAGATTTAATGAATTGCCTGAAGACATGCAAACAGCGATGAAGAAGGAGCATGAGGTAGAGTAATTTGTCAAAATTTAAGATCTTGTTAAAACACAGATTCTGATTCAAAAGATCTAGAGTGGAGCCTAAGATTCAGCAGTTTTAACAAGTCTTCAGGACCACTTGTTCATAGATCACCCTTCAAATCTTGATAGCATTACAGTATGAAAGGTGAAATTGGCTGACCTGGGTTTGGGTCCTGATTCTGTTGGTTATCAACCTTGTAATTTTTAATCAATCATTTCACTTTAATGAACTTCAGTTCCTTCCTTGTGTAGATGACGGGTTATAGTAAGTGGTTTCTGTTACCCCTTCTACTTGTAAAATTTTATGACTTTTTCATTAATTTATTCATTGATGTAAAACCACATTTCCTTTGCTTATTCCACCATGAGATTTTTCTTTTATATTTGAGCTAAGTGGTTAATAATGAACAGAGGAAAGTGCCAATGATATGGGAGAAATATGCTTCTTCCTGAGTTGAATCTTTTTACATATTCAAAGAAGAATACATTTATTGCTTGTTTTACTATGAGTAGATATTGAGTTTTATATGCAATCATTTCAATAATTGTCTCTATAGTATTCTTTGAAATTTATAGAAGATATTACCCAATAACAATGTGATAGGTTTGCATTTGTTTATACCTGCCTGTGAGGAATTACTTCTGAGAGATCTTTTAAATGACTTGCAAATGTTGCCCTCTGGTGGAAGGATATACAATTATTTTAGAAGTAATTGTAGTCCTTAATTATGTAATTAAAACTACTGTTTCCTTCCTTTCTTTCTCTCAGTCTCTCTCTCTCTCTCCCCCTCATTCACTCCCTGTTTTTCTCTTTTTAGTACTTGTTAAATTAATATCTACAACTAAAAATATGAAGTCCTTTTTGTGGACAAAACACTTGAAATTGCCTGACCAAGTACTAAATGTCTTTAGAAGTAAGTTGATTGTCTAAGAATCAGTTAATCAAAGAGTTTTTATAAGGAAATTTAACTCTATTAAGATTTATAAATGATATGGTAATCAGACAGTAGGAAAATGGGTTAAAGTTTCTAATCTCAATGGAATAAATTATGATAATTTTATAAATATTTTGAAATAGTAATGTAAGTTTGATAAGTTTCCTTCTCCATTACCAAAAAATATATTTTAAAGGCATCATATTTAATGCTATTCACAAATCTTTGCTGGAGCATTTTTTTAAGGCAAATTTATTTCAAAAAATTCTTCAAGATGTCTAATTCCAAGGCTATTTTAAATGCAACATTTTCTATTGTTTTTTCAACAAATACTCAACAGATAATTTGCACATGTAGTGAGCTAGGCCTTTTTCTGGAATATAGTAAACCAATGAACTTAGGACAGTATCACAGCTTGTTATAATAGATGTAGGGAGTGTATATTCTTGAAGAAAAAGTGCTTTGAAAAGCTATTTTTTTACAGTATCACTTTTTATTATTTGACTTGAATTCCTAAATCAACATTCACTCTAATAATTACACACTTCTTTCAAGTTGAGGCTATACAAATAAGCTCTAGGATTCATCTGTGACTTGTTTCTTATCAAGGCTTTTTAAGTGGACAGCTTTTAGTTCAGCTTTATTTGACTTTACTTGGCAATGTTAGCCTCAGAGACATTTCCAAGAAATTATGATTATACAATTTCTTGAGTGTTGGAGATAGAAGAAGTAATTTAGTTTGTCTTATCCACATCTGTGTACATAACCCAATATGCTGCACTGCTATATTTAGTGGCCTAGTATAAAATATCTTTTGATTTCCCTGTGATCTGTCTGATTAAAAAACTGAAAGCTGGAAGTTTTCAATAAAGCACATTGTAATATTAAGTATATATTTTAACTACCCAAAATGTATATATATAATCATGTATGCTATGTGTTCTTCTTTTAGTGTGTATCTTACTCTGTATAAATTACCATTAGAAAGATTTATACATTTTATTCCTGTCCTTTCTTTCTGTACTCAAGGAAAAAAAAAACCTTCTTATTCACTACACACCATTATGCCTTGTTTAAAGTGAATGGAGACCAAATACTGTTGTTCTAATGCAGGAAAGTACTTTTAATTTTGAATCCCATACTATACATAGAGAGTAATGTGATAAATTGCAGAAGGACTTTGACCTCTCTTTAAACTCTCAAAAATATTTTCTTAAAATGGAAGATGTGATTGTATAAGGAAATACTGGGAGAAATTAGGACAGAAAAGAGATGCAACTTGTAAAATGAATAAAAGAAATATATACTTCAATATGAAGGAAACCAAGGCAGAGATCACCATGACTTAAGATATTTTACAGGTAAATAAAGAGATCAGGTGACAAGTAACATGTAATACCCTTCAAGTCCGATGAAATCTTATCTAATTGAAATGTCTCTCTCTCTCTCTGCATCCTATAAGGATCCTACTTAGCTTTCATCAGCCTAGGTTACTGATTCCCTTCCTTTGAAGAGCATATGCTTGTCATTCCAGATTGTGGAATATTATCTTCCTTGGAGGAAAGCATCTAACATTATTAAAATTTCCCACTTGGCTGCAAGCACCTAGATATTTTCTGTTTAAATTGTTTACATTTTCTATGTTACTTAAGCTATCAGAGGCAGAAGGTGGGGCAATTTCACTTTTAGAATATTTAGAGTGACATTTTCCAAAATAAAGATATGGATAGATACATAGTTTTTTTAATAAGACAGAATATTTAAAATACAGAAAATACAGAATATTTCACTGCTGTAAGCATACTCTATTACAATTTTGGAGAAGTAAAAACAACAGCAAGATCAATAGCGCTCTTTTCTAACTGCTGCCCTCTGGTGGTGAAAAAGAAAAATATTTCTTTAAGTTAAAAAGGCTAACCTAAAGCATGATGATTTAAATGATTTTAAAATCAGCAGGTAAACATGTTTCAAATAATATTCACATTACTTGTGTGTTTTTTTCCTAGCACAAAGAATAAAGAGGCACTGATTAATTAGCACTCAAAAGTTGTGCCACAATTTAAACAGTTTTGTTTATGTCTGCCTGTAGAATTATGGTAATGGTAAAGACACCATTATACTGTGGTGAGAACCACAGTGAGTAGGTCTTATTGTGTAAAAAGAAGAGGCTATGATCCTTCACTGACACTTTGGATATTGAGTGCCATTCCCTTTCCTAATTCATTGTGGAGGAACAGAATTAGAGATCTGATCAAACCATACCTGAAATCTGCTCTCTAACTAGACTGACTTCCCTAAAATTTTGAGCCACCAAGTCCCTTTTAATTAATATTTAAGCCAGTTTGAGTCAGGGTTTTCATTCTTGGTAACTGAGAGGATCCTGATTTAACACCTTAAAAGTATTTTATGGATGGATAAATGGATGAATAGAAAAAAGGGTGAATAGATAGATTTGAAGTCTAGAATATAAATTAAAAACACTGGAAAGAGAGAAGGATCATATAAAAGTAATTACAGAACAAAATAGCAGAAAGGCAGAATAGGACGAGACAAAGAATTTCAAGTTAATTCAATTACATTTTTATTCAACATTTCTAAGTTATGATTATGTGCCAGGTCTTTGGCTGGATACCGGGGAAACAGGAAAATAACACAGAGATCTTGCTCTCAGAGAACTCAGATTTTAATTAAGAAATTTAGATTTTTTTCTTATAAATAACATTCTTAGAAGTTTAATCAGGCAATAATGTGGTAAACTGTGGAGAGAAAATGGAGGCAGTGTTCTCACTTCAGAAGATAACTATTGCAATAGTGTATCAGTTGATGAAATGTTTCAAAAATTAGTCTTCTTTCCCATATCATGATCCTGTTGTTCCTAAAAATAAGAGCATCTAAAATTAATATTTTCAGAAGGCTGTTATTATTTTTAGTTTTCTTTTTGTCCCTGTTTTTCTGTTAATTTCCTGTTTTTCACTTTGTTTTAGATTCTTTTAGAGTTTTTCCTCAAACATCTAGGAGTCCTCAGTGGTCCATTTGTATTCAAGGGTAAGGCACTGTGGGGGCACCTGGGTGGCTCAGTCAGTTAACTGTCTGGCTCAGGTCATGATCTCAGGGTTGTGAGATGGAGCCCCCTGTTCAGGCTCCATGCTCAGCAGGGAGTCTGCTCGAGATTCTTTCCCTCTGCCACCTCCCCCCCCACACCACACCACATGCTCTCACTCCCTCTTTCATAAATAAATAAATCTTAAAAAAAAAAAGGGTAAGACACTGTGGGTATCGGGCTCACCAACCAAGATTGATCACACAAAAACTCAACCTTTCAGTTGTGGGCCCTGGATAGCAACCACATCTTTTTTCTTGAGTTGACGAGCTTCTCTATATAGGAATCCTTTCCTGAAGATTACACATCTGGCAACCAGTATTCTAGAAGCTGAGTAGAGAAAGGAACTAGAGATAGAATCTCATTATTCAGTATGCAAATTTTCATTTTTCCCCCTGATTTTAGTAAGGCTTCTCCCCTCAGACCTCAGCTGTGCCTGCCTTCCTTGAGACCCAGGTCTGTATGATTCACCCTGCAGGGATACATTTCCATATTCTGCAAGGGTGAGGTGTATTTGCCGATCTCTATAGGCTAAGGTAGGTCTAAATCCTCTTTATAAGGAATTGCAGCAAACCATCTGTTTTTAACCCTAGCCCACAATCTTGCTTTCACAGTGACCTGGTCACTTCAACTCACAAGTTTTTTCCAGGGTTTGCACATGAATCAGATTGCCTCTTGTTGGGTTCCCCTGGCAAGGCATTTAAAGTTCATCTTTCCCCACCATCTAGGCCACTTTCCATTTGTCCATCAGGCTTCCATCTTTTAAAATCTTGTTAACATTCTCTAAATATTGGAACCTCCTGTTCCAATCTCTTTATCCTTGGGCATTTTTAACTTAAAAAAAAAAATGCTTTACTATCATTTTAATGAGGTCCTAGGAGAAAATGGACATAAGCTACATATGTTCAATCATTCAAATTTAATCGGAAATCAGTGTCTATTTTATAGTTTAAAAAAACTCTGTTGAAAACTATGTCCACACAAAAACCTACACATGGATGTTTATGGAGGTTATAAATTGCCAAAACTTAGAAGCAACCGAGATGTCCTTCAGTAGGTGAAGGGATCGCTAAACTACAGTACATTCAGACAATGGAAAATTATTCAGCACTAGAAAAGAAATGAACTATCAAGCCATGAAAAGACATGGAGGCACTTTAAATGCATATTATTAAGTGAAAGAAGCCAATTTGAAAAAAGCACATGCTGTATGATTCCAACTATATGACATTCAGGAAAAGGCAAAATTATGGAGAAAGTGAAAAGATCAGTGGTTACCAGGGGTTCTGGGGGTGGGGTACTGGGAGGGGAGGGATGATAAGTGGATCTCAGAGGATTTTTAGGGCAGTGAAAATATGATACCATACTGATGGATACGTGTCATTATACACTGGTCCAAACCCATACAATGTACAACAGCAAGAGTGAACCCTAATATAAACTATAGATTTTGGGTGAATATGATGTGTCCATGTAGGTCAGTTGTAACAAATGCACCCTTCTAGTTGGAGATGTTGATATTGGGTGCGGGGTAGGGAGTATATGCAAATCTCTGTACCTTCCCCTCAATTTTGCTATGAACCTTAAACTCCTCTAAAAAAAATTAGGTCTTAATATTTTTAAAAAGACTATGGTGTAAACCTTGAAGCAGATCTTGTGTTTCTCTTTTTTAGGGACAGAAAAAAATAACATACTTCTCACAGAAACAATTCTAATATTTCAGTTTATACCATTCTGATCAAGGTTAGCTGAATTCCCTAGGGAAGCCTACCTCTCCACCTTCATCTTAACTAATCTCATTCTTGCTCTTTACACACCATGAACACAGGGCAAGTGTGTTTTTGGGTTAGGACCTGTTCCGGCTTACCATCGTATTATCTTTTTAAAAATTCTCTTAATTACAGGGAACCTGGCTGGCTCAGTCAGTTAAGCATCTGACTCTTGATTTCAGCTCAGGTCGTGATCTCAGGGTTGTGAGATCCAGCTCTGCGTCAGGCTCCACGCTGGGTGTGGAGCCGGCTTGAGATTCTCTCTCTCCTTCTCCTTCTCCTTCTCCCTCTACCACTCCCCCATCCTTTCCCTCTTTCCCTCTCTCAAAAAGAAAAAAAGTAAAATTCTCTTCTTTCTAGATCATATCACTACAGAAAACTATCTTGTCTAATTTTCTGCTTTCTCTCTGTTTTAGTTTCCTATTGCTACGGTAACCAGTGAACATAAGCTTAGTGGCTTAAAACGGCATACGTTTATTATCTTAGCGCTCCGTAGCTAGGAGTCTGACACAGGTTTTACCTAAGCTAAGCTCAAGGTGTCGGGAGAGCAGCATTCTCCTGGACACTCCAGGGGAGAATGCATTCCTTGTCTTTTCTAGCTTCCGGAAGCTTCCTGAATTCCGGAAGCTTCCTGAATTCCTTCCTGAATTCCATCACAACACATCACATCACATCACATCACATCACATCACATCACATCACATCACATCACGAATTTCCTTCTGTAGATGTATTTGCAAGTCAATGTTGGTGTCACTTAAGCAGGTTCCTGCTGCAAGAAATTTGAGGCCATCCTTCTTCGCTTGCAAGATATCTGGGCTCTGGACATTGTAAACATTTCCCTTTAAGTTAGGACAGAAACCCTGGTCATCGTGCTATAGACAGAGAACTGTTTGGATAACATAGAATGGTTCAGCAGGTATTTTTGAATAAATGAGTAATTGGTATTTGAACTTAGAGTTGTTTTCTGAAGAAAGTGAATGGATTTAGTCCTCTCTTATGACATTTGGCTCTTAAGTGGATTCTTGATCACTAGTCTCTCCCAGGCTCCAGTCCATTTTCCACATCCCTGTGGGACTGCTGGAAGCAACACTCAGATCTCTCCACCAGTTTTAGCAAAATCTTTCAGAACTTCAATCTCAAGAATCATTTTACAGTTCCTCCTGACATCTGCTCGTTGGGCAATAGCTGGTCTGAATCTGCCATTCCAAATTGACTTCCCACTTTTCCTTTTTAGTGTTCTACACACTCCAACAGATTGGAGCCTGCTATTACCCACAAAAGCCCCACTCCTTGCTCTTCTGACTGTATGCTCACTACCACTCACCCATAATTCCATTGTGCTTGCCTCCATTTACCAGTGCCCAGCATGGCTCATCATTCCTGACCCAGATCAAATGCATGCTCTTTAATGAAGTTCTTTCCTTTATCCCCTCACTGGAAAGTGAAATTCAGCTCTGTCATTGGAAGAAATGAACAACCTTGGAGAAGGCAATTAAAACTCATCAAGCCTCAGTTTCGTTATCTGTTAAATGGAATGAGTTATATCTATCTTCTGTAAATTAAATAATGCATGTAAGCTACCTCTCACAGAGCCTGGCACATAGGAGTAATTATTAATATGATGACGATGATTTATTTAAAACTCTTACATGAAATGTCATTTTCAACCCTGCAGTCTTCGAAAATGGGGTTCATATTTGCATTATGTGCATTTTCCATAACTCTTGCCAGACAGGCAAACAGTAAATAATGTTGAATAAATATATCCTCCTAAACTTTATTACTGGGTTCTGCTTGTGGCAAAGGGTATTGTATTAGTTTCCTAGGGCTATCACAGCAAATTACCACATACTGGGTGGCTTAAAATAACAGGAATTTATTCTCTCACAGTTCAGGAAGCTAGAAGTCCAAATTCAAAGTGTCAGCAGGGTTGGTTCCTTCCATGAGGGAGAAATCATCTCATGTCTGTCTCCTAGCTTCCAGTGGTTTGTGGCAATCCTTGTCCTTTCTTAGCCTGTAGATGGGTCACTTCAATCTCTGCCTCTGTCTTCACATTGCTTTCTTCTCTGTGTCTCTGTGTCCTCTCTTCTTAGAAGGACTTTGGTCATTGGATTTAGGGCCCACTCTAAATTCAAAATGTTTTATCTCAAGGCCCAAATAACGTCACATTCTGAGGTTCAGATAGACATGTATTTCGAGGAGACACTCTTCAATCCACTACAATTAAATCCAAGACTCCTTCTTTCTTATAACAAATTGTAATTAAGAATCTAAATTTTAAAACTACACTGTACTGGCCTGGGCCCTGGCCTTTTTTACAGGATGTGTGGCTTTGGTTACATTGCTTAACTATACCCAGTTTCAGCTTCTGGATAAGGGAAATGAGGATAGTAATAATATCTATCTTAAAGAGTTTCTGTGTGGGAGGCCTGGGTGGCTCAGTTGGTTAAGTGTCTGCCTTTGGCTCAGGTCATGATCCCAGGGTCTTGGGATCAAGCCTCGCATCAGGCTCCCTGCTCAGTGAGGAGCCTGCTTCTCCCTCTGCCTCTCCCCGCTGCTCGTTTTCTCTCTCTTTCTCTCTCTCTCAAATAAATAAAATCTTAAAAAAAGGAGTTTCTGTGTGAATTAAGAGAAATAATCCTTATAAAAGGGCTTAGTGTAGCTTGGTTGCTGCTAATCAAGCAGTAAATGTTGGCTTCTTCTTTTATTTACTTTTTTTTAGTTTTACAAGGTACATCTCTCTGCCTGGAAAGCTCACATCTCTTCCACTTTTTACCTGATTAATTTCTAAGCATTCGTGTCTCAGTTTAAGGTTTACTTCCATGGGGAGGCATTCTCTGACATCCTCAGTGTGATCTAATAGTTCACCATAGTCCTTCTTTCAGTCTTTATCACAATTGTATAATGATGAACTATTATAAAACAATAATTGAATGCGTTTTAGGGAATTAACATTTGATCCCTGGCTCCCCATGTAGGTATACGCCCCACAGAGACAAGAACTCTGTCCAGTTTGATAGGGACTCAGATGGCCTGGGATAAGATCCTGGTCCCTTCACTCTTCCCCCTTGCCCGAGTTCCTCTGTCTGTGCAAGTCTGTTTCCTCACTCGAAGTGTCGTTAGCATCATGACTCATCCTGAGCAGTTATTGTGAGGATTAAATGAGATCCTGTATGAAAAACACATAGCTCACAGTGTCTCTCACATGCTAAGGGCTTAAAAATCGCTAATCAGTATTTTGTTTTCAGTTCCTGGCACTTAGTTGGTTCAATGAAAGAATGAGCCATGAGCCAGGTTATTGGTCAAATCTAGAAATACAATCTGTGCCACAGAATAGTGTGGCAATTGAATAGTTTCCAGTGACCTTGTCCTCGTCAGAGATTTTCTCTAACGAAAGGAGCTAAAAAGCCCAAGGGAAGAGCTGCCTAACACCACTGCCCCCAAATAATTTTCTTTCTTATAGCCTTTACAGTCCCATTTAGAACCGGAATTAAAAAAAAAAAAGGTTCAGAGAATCCAATTTCTTTCTAGCCCTAGGGTGGTCTTTTGGAGATGAAGAAAGGCCTTTGGAAGGGCAGTGAAAAAGATCAGGCTAAGCAAGGCTAGTTCCTTATTAGTGACATGAGGTTGGACGCAACATGCTTTAGTGTAAGGAGGGACAGAAACTCATCCGGACTTTGCAGCTTTTAATGTGCTTCTCTACAGTCTAGGAAAACAACCACCATGATGCTGTGTGAGCACAAAAAGGCAGCTTTAAAATTTTAAATAAGATTAGTCACTACCTTAAGTATAAATTGGCATTCCGGAAGAGAGATGCCCACTGAAGAGCATACAATGTTATTTCTGCCCTGCTTCTACAGCAGTAAAGGCAATTTAGTGGTAAAATGTTGCCATCGGACTGACCCAGTTTAAAACTCTGATGGAAATGTCACTTTTTTTTTTTTAATGAGTCATGAATCACACAGGTTTTAAATCTACTTTTTAGGGGCTGACAGTTTGATGGCTGAAGTCATTTATATTTCCTTAAATAAAGGGTGCTAAAACAAGTATATATATATATATATATGTATATGTATATACATATATATATTTCTTTTGCTGAGACACATAATTTTAGAACTTGAAGATTATTTAGTCATTTTCCAACCATTCATTAAAATTGATTTTTGTGTATTGACCTTATATGCTATGACCTTGCTAAATTCAACTATTAACTCTATTAGCTTTTTTGTTAAGTAATAATGGATTTAGAACTCAGAAAAAGCAATGTATGACAAATGGGAAATCCCACTGCTTTGGAGGATGGTGACAGAAAGATGAAATCAAAAAGAGGAAAGCATATTAATAAGACATGAATTTCAATTTCCCCTTCCTAGGTTTCAGTCCAGAGAGGAATACGTATTCTAATAAGGTGAGGGGATGTAAGCAGATGCTACTGGTACTCATGCCATCGACAATTAAAGACAGCTTTATTATTTCCTCTCCAATCTCTACGCCCTTTATTTTTTTTGTTGCCTTATTACACTCATTAGGACCTTCAGCACAAGGTTGAGTAGAAGTGGATTAAAGAAGTGGTTTCGTTCCCAAAAGTTTCCATAGGTTTGATGTTAGTGTAGTTTTTGTTGATGCCCTTTATCAAGTTGTAAAAATTCTCTTTTGTTACCAGTTTGCTGAAGGTGTTTGTTATGAATGGGTGTTGAATTGTCTTTTTCTTCCTCCAAAATTTTAAGTAACGTGATTGCATGATTTTTCTCCCTTATTCTTTAAATGAGGCTAATGATGTCAATGAACTATTGAATATGAAACCAACTTGCTTTGCCCCTTTCGGATAAGCCCCATTTGGTCATGATGTGTTGTAATATTTATATGTTGCTGATTTGGTTTGCTAACATCAATTTAAAGATTTTTGTTTCTATCTTCTTAAGGCAGAGAAGCCTGTGCTTTTACTTTCTTGTAATATTTCCTTTTGATTTTGCAGAGTAACGCTGGGCTCATAAAATGAGTTGGAAGCAATCTCTCCCTTAAGTCCTTGGATAGACAGGTAGATACTAGATATGGAGATATTAGCCAATTTAAAGTCAATAAGCAGTAATTTAATCATCTCTGTCATTTCTACATCTGTTTCTGTTGACTTGTTTGACTTCTGTTATGGATCATGGCTTCCCACTTTATTACGTGTCTAATCATTTTTTATTATATGCTGAGCTTTGTAAATGTTACACTGTTGAATGTCTGGATTTTTCTTTCCTCCTTTGAAAACTGTTTTTGAAATGCAGTTATATTATTATTAATCCATCTGATTCTTTCATGACGTATTTTTAAGCATTGTTAAGTTTAAGAGTAGCCTATATTCTAGGGCTAATTTAAATCTGTCTCACATGAGACTACTCTAAGGTGTCATACCAAGGTGTGACCTTTCTAGGATCTCTACCGATTGTCACAGGTGTTCACAAGTTCTTCCCACCATACATAGTAAGAACTCTGCCTTTCCCCCATACCGACATGAGCGTTGAGAACTATTCAGCTTATGGCCATCTGGTTATCATTTGCCTGACCTCACACAAAGTTTAGGAGCTGGTAAGAGAATCAAGGGAATTCCTGTGCAGATTTCTGGAGCTCCTTCTCTACATAGGTCCTTCCTTTTCAGTGGTACATCCTGCCAATATCAGCCTTCCCAAATCCCTGAACCCCAGTATCTCTCCCCTCCACTCAACAAGCCAGGCCCTGCTTGGGCCTCCTCTCCCTATTATTCAGCCTTGAAAGTGCCTCCAGGCAGGGAGCCCAAGGGATAAGAGAGCTCTCTTCATTCCTTTCCCTTCTCTCAAGAAGCCCAAGTTAGTGAGGTCTAGTTGTTTACTCTTTGCAGGCAATCCGGGACCAGTTACTAAGTGCACTTCATAAGGTCTTAATAATATCTGAGTATTACATTGGAATTTAATACTCACATATGTGAGTCCTCTAGCACAAAGTCATGAATAGTGGTGCTGATAATTACTGTTCTCCCTCACCTGCCCACCTTTCAGTTCACAGTAGCAATAAATCAATGTTTAGGAAATTATTTACTCACCATGTGTCTGTAAATATACTAAAATCCACTGAATTGTGCACTTTAAATGACTGAATTGTGAACTATGTATTTATATTTCAATAAAGCTGTTTTTTTTTTAAATGCATTTGGCTTCTGTTTGCAAACCAAGAGCTGAGCTTAGAGGTGTCCCCCATAGAGCTCTTTCAGTGCATAGAAAAAAAAAATCTCAGTTTACTATTTAAAAAACCTTGAGTAATAATGGATTTAGAACTCAGAAAAAGCAATGTATGACAAATGGGAAATCCCACTGCTTTGGAGGATGGTGACAGAAAGATGAAATCAAAAAGAGGAAAGCATATTAATAAGACATGAATTTCAATTTCCCCTTCCTAGGTTTCAGTCCAGAGAGGAATACGTATTCTAATAAGGTGAGGGGATGTAAGCAGATGCTACTGGTACGCTACCCATTGCCCTTCACTCACCTAGAGTTTACTGCAGCTTCTGTGGACAACTTCCATAAAGACTGTCGGCATCCCACCCCAAGTGCCTGCATCTATTTACCTTTTTCAGAATGATTTTTCTGGCTGCTAGAGTGTTCTTGGCTTGCAGGGACAGGTAAAACTTTGTAATTTTTCCTAGGAGCAACCTTTAATCAATGAGTGATGGGAGTTGTTGGATAAAGACCCTGTCTTGTCCCTCCCTCAGTGTAAGAATTCTGAACTTTGTTTTCAATAGTGTTTCTGAGGATCCTCAGTAGGGCTGAACTCTAGGTTCCTATAATGGTAGCCCACTGATAAACACATGCTTTATTCCCTGCCTCCTCTTCTCACTCCCTGGAATCACATCCTAAAGACAGTATTTCACCCGATCCTTATCACAGTCTCTGCAACAAGCACGGGAAGACTGAAAGCAGGACGTACTTGCCCCGATATCCAGTTGGGGTCTCAAGGAGGAAACTAGGAGGTTATACACAGGACTCTGCACTAATAGGGACCAGCCCAACATAGCAACAAAGAGTGGATGGGTGTGATCAGGCAGACTATCTAGTTGTCCTCCTCAATTCTTGTGCATAGTGGATCCTAAGCTGAGAACCCGGAAAACTGCCAAGATAGAGGGCACTATCCAGCAGATGTTGAGAGCTGGCCACTGCACCAGGGGGTTAGATGCAGCCATGACATAAACTGAGAGGCAGCTAGCTAGTGAAACCTGAGGGCAAATAGAGCCGGCAAGAGGAAGATAGTTTCTCCCCCTGAGGTATATTGTCCAAGCCAATATCACAGGTTTACTTATCATAGGATGCCACCAGGCTCCCAGTGGCCATGCTACCAGGGTCATTTGCCAAAGAACAGTGGAGAACAGTGCACATACACACTCCAAAATCAGTATGAGACCAGAAAAACCCTCCTCCCATTCCACATTTCCCTCCACTTATAAACTGGAACACCATCTTTGCTGTAGAAATAAGAGGGGAGGCAGGATCCCTTAGAGACTGAGCATTTTTATCCAGGAATTACTGAGATTAACCTAAGCATTCTGTTTGCTTCTTTGGATCCAACTTAACTTGGAAACCAGGTAATGGTTAAAAATTATATTTCTCCCTGCTACCAGCAGGTGGCGATCAAGATAAGAATAATTACGGACAGTAACATTTCTGCTTATCTCAGTTTCTAATGTGAGTTAAATTGTGAACTCAACTGTATACACATGAAATTACCTGTTTTGTGGAATCTCCATATTAATTAATATCTGCAGTTTACAAGTTTTTTATTTCTGTAACAAATTTCTAGAGTTAAATTGCTTGTCAGACAGTATGTAGTTTGTTTTTGACTGTTAATTCAGATATATATTCAGAAAAACTTCAGATACATACAAAAGTAGAAAGAATAGCTGTTAAAACCCTTATGTCCTCATTATTGAATGAGAACAAATGTGAACACTTGGCAATCTTGTTTTATTCATATCTCCTCCCATTTAATTATTTTAAAGGATATAATCACTCTGTCATTTCACCCACAAATAATTAGGATGTGTCTCTAAAAGATACATACTCTCAAAATTATAGCAATAATGCCATTACCATACCTAAAATTTGAAAATGATTCCATCCTCCATTTTGAGAGGGAAAAAAATAATTTTCTGAAAGTTTTTATTATGAATGGGTGTTGGATTTTGTCAAATGCTTTTTCTACATCTATTGATAAGATTATGTGATTTTTCTTCATTAGCCTGTTGGTCTGACGGATTAACTAACTGATTTGTGAAGATTGAACCATCCTAGCATTCCTGGGATGAGTGCCACTGAATCGTGGTGCATAATTCTTTTTATACATTATTGGATTTAATATTTTGTTGAGAATTTTTACTTTGATGATCAGGTGAGATATTGCCTGCATACTAATTTTTCTGCATAATAATGAAGTTGAGTACTTTGTCAAGTATTTATTGGCTATTTGGAATTTTTTTTTTTATATTGTGTGCTTAAGCCTCTTAACCATTTTCAATAACAGGTTGTCTATCTTATAAATTTGTAGCAATTTCCAAAAATATTGTGGATATATCTTTGTCAGGAATATATGTTGTAAATACCTTTTCCTATTCCATGGTTATAATTTCAATTTTTTATTGATGTATAATATTCATAGAGTACAGTGAACAGATATGCACAGCTTAATGAATTCACAGTTATGTATACACCTGTGTAACCACAACTCAAACGAAAATATAAAACATTTTCAATAGTACAGGAAATTCCTTCATGCATTCTCCCAAATGACAACTCCCCCAAAAGTAACCATTATTCTGACCTTTACTATCATGGGTTCATCTTGCCATGTTTCTTAACTTTATGTACATCAAAAACATGTACATTAGACATGCAAATGTACTCCTTTGTGTTGAGCTTCTTTTATGTTCTTTGAATTTTAATAATGATACTTCATTATTTCATTGCTATTAGCATTCTATTTAATTAATATAACACAACTTAATTCTCCATTATGTTGTTATTAGATTTTTAGATGGTAGCTAGTTTGGAGTATAATAGATAAAGCTGCTATGGACATTCTTTACATGTCTTCTGGTGGATTTAAGTATTTAAAAATTGTTCAGTCATAGGGTAAACTAATGTTTAGATTTAGTAGCTCATACTGAGCAATTTTCAAAGTGTTGGTAATAATTTTCAGTCCCATCAGCAGTGGATGAGAATTCCACTGGCTTCTTTCCTTTCAACACCTTTATTGTCGGTCATTTCATATTTGCCATTCAGGTAAGGGTGCACTGGTCTAACTGGCATCTCTCCTATGACTAACGGTGTTGTTTACCTTTCCATAGTTCATTGGTAATTTGGACTTCTTTGGTAAAATGTCTATTTAAAGTCTTTTGACCACTTTTAAAAATTGGGCAGTCTTTATTTCATTTATAGAACTTACTCATATATTCTAGGTACGAGCCATTTTGGAAATACTTTATCTGTGGCATATATTTTCACACTCTTAATGTTGTCCTTTATTGAATAGACCTTCCTAATTTTAAAGAAGTTAATGTATCTACCATTTCTTTAATTGTTATTGTTTTGCTTATCCCCAGCCATGAAGATAGTCTCCTGATTTTGGTAATTTCTGATTTCTCTGTCTCTTGATCATTTCTTGCTAGGCATTTATCAATTTTGTTAGCTTTTTCAAAGAATCGACTTTTGTCGTTAATTTTCTCTGTTGTATGCTTGCTTTCTATCTTATTTTTATTATTGCTCTTTTCTCCATTCTTTGAGTTTATGTCGCTAATTTCTTCCTATATATTTGAGATAGAAGCTTAATCTATTTTCATAATTTCATCTAATGTATGCATTAAGATCCAGATATTTTTCTTAAAACAGTGATTTAGCTGCTTACCACAAATCATGAAATGTCAATATTCATTTTCATTTAAAAATGTTACCTAATATGCATCGAGATTTCTCCTCTAATCCATATGGCATTGAGAACTGTGTTGCTTAATTTCCAGATATTTTGAAAATTTTCTAATTATCTTTCTGTTGCTGAGTTCTAGTTTAATCCACTGTGGTCAGAGAACATACTCTAAATGATTTCAGTTCTCTGAAATTGTATTCGCTTTATGGCCCAATATGTTCCATTTTAGTAAATTCCATGTGCCCTTGAACAGAATGTGTATTTTGCTATTTTTGATGTAATGTTATCTCTATGTCATGTTGATTGACTGCATAGTTAAATATTCCACGTCCTTGTTGCATTTTCTTTTTTCTGCTTAGTCTACCTGTTACAAGAGCATATCAACATGGTTGTGGATTTATTATCCCTTCTAGTTCTACCAACATTTCTTTTATGTATTTTCTTGTATGTTATTAGATATACATCTTTAGAATAGGTATGTATTCTTTTAAAAATTACCATTTTTTCATTATAAAATATCTCAAACTCTAGTTATTACATCTTGCCTCACAATCTACTTTGCCTGATATTTGTATAGATCTATCTTATTTCATTTAAGTTAGTGTTTCCATGGAGTATCTTTTTTCCATTCTGTGCCTTTCAACTTCTCTGTGTCCTTATATGTGAAGACTCAACAGACAGCCCTGGAATTTTACCAAGGCTATTTATCCTTGGTGGGCCCTGAACTTAAATATTTTTCCAAAGCCCTAAGTCTGTCGAATGCTCAGCTCAGCTTCTCTCCCTTTTAGCTAGTACTTTTGCTTTTGAAACTCCCAATTTCCTTAAGGAGAAAAATCACCACAAACACGGGCTGACCTTGCTCGCTATGTTTTTCTCCCCTCTCCTGGATACTGATTCTAAAAGGCTGGAAGTCCCCCTTTGCTTTGTAATTCTGATATTTCCAACTTTTTAAAACATTTTACCCAATTTTTCTAGTTGTTCTCGGAGTTTCCATGATCTGAACAAAACCCAGGCTATTACTACTGGAAGTGTAATTTCTTGTTGCTAATAATAAAAGGGGTGGGTCTAATATAGTCCCATTAAAAATGATGTTTTCTGTAAGCTTTTCATTAATTTCTCCTCTTAAATCCATTTCTCCTTCCTTTTCCTTTCTGTTTCATTGCTGTTCTCTAATTTCTTTTGATGTTTAGCCTATTTTTTCTTTGTTCTGTTTGAATAGCCTAACTGAAGGCTATATACTTCCCCTAAAAGCAACCCACAAGTATTTAGTACACTCACAAAATTTGAGCTGCTCAGTACTTCTAGTTCTATGTAATTAGATCTTCTAGGTTCTATTTTGATTGATTTTTTGATTCATAAATTATTTCAAAATCTGTCACATAATTTTCTGGTTATCTTATTATTGTTTTCTAGTTTCATTTTATTATAGACAGAGAAAATTACCTTCTGATTTTAGTCCTTTGAAATTGTTTTTTTGTTTTTTTTTTTAATGGCCTTGCATTTGGTCAGATTTTGTGTTTACAACGTTCTTGAAAAGAAATTCCTATTCTTAGTTATTGAATACAATGTTTTATGAAGGCAAATTGGCTTTGTTTTTTAGTCACATCGTCCAGATGATCAATAGTTTCATTAATTTGGTGAAGTTTTGTTTATATGGTAGTTTTGGTTAAGCTGGAGCTGTAATTCCCAGAAGTCTTTTCCTTAGATGGTGTTAGTGAGATTTGCAAAAGAGGCAGACAGAAGTGAAGCAGCTGCTATTTCCCTCTGGAGATCTTTGCAGACAGATAGATGAAGGACACACAGACAGGAATCTTGTCTCACTCTTCTCCACTTCATGTCCAGATCTTGCTGACCAGCAGGGAAGCTGGGCTGCAAACTCACAGAAGTAGCTTTAGGGAAGCAACGACCTTCCAAAGACTCCTTCATTCGCCCTCCTTCCCAGTCTCACTTCAGCTCTTGAATATCTGTAAGTGGTCCAATTTGTCCACCAACTGCAGTGTTCCAGGAGAGGTGAACAGTGCCTTTCTCTGATCCTCCAAATCTCCCTTCCACACCATTGCTTCCCACTTTCACAGTTTCAAAAGGCGTATTTTTCTATAACAAATTCTTTATTCTATAATATTCATAGTTTCGCTGTCCTGATTAAATTCTTTCAACCTAAAATTTGTCTTTCTTACAGAGAATGTGATGGAGTCACCTTGACTTCTGACCAGTGTGCACTTTTCTTTTCTTGAATATACTGGTAAAAGCAAATATATTTTATTTTATCCTCTCTCTTTTTTTAATTAAGTAGAAACTACAAGTCTAGGGCTCTTAAGGTATAAGATTTGGATTACTTCTGCACACTGCAGAATTAGAACAGTTCTATGAACTTGGAAATCCCGAGTCTACCTGCCTTGACATACCTCCTTGATGAGTTGGAATGACAAGTTTGAGAGCTATTATGAAAAAGTGCTTTAGGCTAGGAAATGTGGCATTCTGAGGAAATTCTTGAGTAAAATGTAACTTGGGAGATTTTTTAAAGCTCTTCTCCCAAAGATTTTGTTCCTAGAGATCTGGGATAGGACCAAGGGATATGAATTTCTCACAAATATCCCAGATAATTCCAATGTATGTGGATGTGGGTTTCTTTTTTAGAAAGATGGAATTTTTATTCAGAATATATCTCAACATACTATTTTTCTCCTGGGGCTTTCTATTCACCTTTATCAACTTCCCAAAGCAGAAAAAAATAAAGAGGCAAAACAACAAAAAGTACCACTTTCTCCAAATTTTCTGGACCATGCAGCCTCTTATTTTGAGGAATTTGCATCTCTAAATGTCACAAACACGTAATCTGGTGAATTAAACATGTTACATGTAATGCATTTAATGTTTCTAAACAAAAAGAGGCTTAAAAACCTTTTGAGAGCACTCAAATTCAGAAGAATTACATCAAAGTTTACTGTAAGAATAAACTGAATTCATGTCAAAGTATTACTTTATTCACTGCATGAGTTTGAATCTTGAGATTTACATACATGTTACTAAAGAGCAACTTCCCCTGCGTAACTCCATACACAACACCTCGGAGGAGGGAAAAAAACGGAAGAAAGAAAAGAAAAAGGAGCACTTATTTTCTTGGTTAACCATGGCACAAAATCACTTATAGGAAAGACATTCTTAGTCAAATGTTTTCGGGGGGGAATGGAAGAAGGTATCTCATATACATTGAACTGTGCTATTCTTTTTATATTCTCATGAATTTTTACAACACTGTAGTGCTGGAATAACTGACATACTTGAATTATCACACATAAAGCAGAAGAGTAAAAATTTGTCTAGAAAAAGAATAACGTAATAGTTACAGTGAATCATGGTAGCGGACGTCAAAGCCTAGCCAATGGTACTTCTGGAAATGCTCTTTTCCCTGTTAACATTCTTTGATAACATAATAACTATTGCTAATTAAAAACAACTATTATAGAGAGGTTCTTTCAAAACAGTAGATTCCCCTTTTGAATGAGCAGTACAAACTCCTCACCCTCGACTGGAGTCAATCAACAGAGATTCACAGCTGCACATAGCACCTGACGGTACAAAATCACTTGGGAATCCAAGTTTTACTTTTGACCTGGAACAGTTTTCAACTTGAAACTTCTTTGGCTTCCTCTCATCCTAAGATGGCTTAGGGGAGACGTTCCTCTTACCACCCACAGCTGCACCATGCTGTCTCCACAAATGTCTTTCCCATGGAAGCATGCATAGCTTTATAAGGACAGAACTCTTTATCTCATTCATTCTCTGTCCCTCCTCTTCTTTATCAACCTCTTTCCATCTTCTGCTTGATAACTTGCTTAATGGCTTAGTTAAGAGAAGAATGTTAAAGCCAAGAGGAGTCATGAGATGCAGCAAAAATAGGACAGCATTCCATCTAATTAAGATATTCCCTTCTTGATGGATTCCTCTGAAATAAATGTTTTGAAGAGGATTCTGCTTCTTGTGTGCAAAGAAAAACTAATGAAGGAAAGGATTAGAGATGACATTTGAAAGAATTATGTAATTTTTCTGTTTTGTTTTATTTTTGCACATAAAATTATTTCAAATAAAATCTCAAAATCCCAATGTTTCCTGGGATATTTCTGAAAAAAATAAGTATGGCTTTGATCAGATGATAAAAACATCAGCCATGATGATAAATATCAACTTACATTTGGTAGTCAGGTGCTCTTAATTCAGCTCTCCCATAATAACACGAGTTTAATTAGATAAGCCAAATCTACCCGAATTGATTTGGCTTTAGATTTTGGTTAGCAAGCTTTTATGAAAGGGAGGGATACTTGTATTTCATTTTAAAATCTGTGAAACAAGGAGAAATTTCTTGGTAGAAAATGGAAACATGAATACAAAGTATTTGTCAATAACATTTTAAAAGGAAATATCTACCAATCATAGGAACTATTTACTTGTCTTAAAACTATTTCCTCTCTTGCTATTTCTCCATACATTCTAGAAACCCGACGCTGGAGTTGGTTTGTTTTTAAGATTGCAGTGTACAGATAACTTTGAGTTAAATTTGTCTTTATTTATCTTAACACTCTAGCTCTATAAATACTGTTAAGCCATACAAACTAAAACTTATATCCAAGAAACCAATTTCCATACTCTTCCTTATTTTTATTAGCACCTAGGAAGAAAGCAGTATGTATGAACTGTGCAAAGGGACAACACTGTAGTAACACAGAGTTTGATATGACAAGCCAAAGACACTGCATCTGTGGCTTATTTCATAGTAACACTGACTGGTGTTCTCAAGCAAGAAATAGGTCTCCTCCTCCTATGAAATCATTCTTTAATATGAGATCATTTTAAATTACACAAAAATGTTTTTTATAAAATCTACCCAGTGGATGACAAGTCATTACTGCCAATATTGGGGTAACTGTCTCATGGTTTTGGAAAATTCATAATCCTCACTTCTACATGCTTAATATCGATCATTAATTAATACTACCTGCATATACTTAATATTGGCAATTCTACAAAAATGTATTAGTATCAAATAATGAAACTGCTTTAAAAAATATCTTGTGATAAAGTTTCTTCTTTGGTATGCAATTAAAAAAACACTATTCTTTTGGAACTGAAGTGTAATTTGAAGCTAGAGATGCAAGTACTATATCTGAACAGTATCTCTCACTTTATAGTGTTAAAAATATATACTTTTTTTTTAAGAGAAAGAAGAACTGGTGTACATGTGCCATGGGCCTAAGTATGAGAGAAATAATGCAATTAATTTTTTCCCACTTAGCTATCAAATCCATCACCCCTTTCTTACTTGGTTGATCTACTTTTGGTGTTAAACTCTGTGACTGATGTTAAATTGACAATTTCTCTAAAACAAGCTAATATTTGAGATGTCACATCATGTCAGATGAACAGCACAACCACTTCTTGTGTGTCAAAGGCATAGGGAGAAGGCACTGAGCTTGTATGAAATGATGCATCAATAGAAAACAGTGTAAACTCATTAAAGGATTCAAGATTGCTTTCAACAGAGAGATCAAATTTCATAAACAACTTGTACCTAACTTATACAAAGAGCTAATACTCAAACAGGCTTCATGATGCAAAATACGCATTATAGAAGAAAAATGATTTTTAAAAATAATTCAACGATTTTTTCAGATTAAGGTCAATAAATTAATCAATATTCATTGTCTTGCATTTGTTAACTGCTAAGAAGACACATTTACTTCTCTACAATCTCTTTCATTTACTCGAAGAACTGAAGCAACCTAACAACTTCTTAATGCTGTTTTCCAGATAAGACAATCCAGCCTTGAAACTACTGTTACCAAAATGTTGTCTTTAAACAACAGAGTTGTTAGTCTTTTGTTGAAACCCAAATGTTCAGTCTCTTGAAAAATCAATTCTGCATTGACAACTGGAAGGGGAATCTGGGATTCTGATGGAAGGGGAATCTGGGATTCTGATGGAAGTTTAACTTAACTTACTCAGGATGATTTCAGGAACAAACCCATGCCATGATATCTACCCAACATTTTTAATATGTGAGTTTTCTTAAGTCATCTGATTTTGGTTTTTCATTCACATAGTCTGCGATGGCAGGATATACATGGCTCAGGGGGCCTCTTCACTTCCTTTCTTTTTGTCCCAACATTTTTCTTGATGGGAAGGAGTTATAAAACAACCCAATAGAAGACCATGAAAATGTGCAGATGCACTGGAATGTGATGCGGCAGCCCAAGTCCAGTGTTTAATTCTAAACTGCAACATTCCATGATTTTCCAATATTCTGATTCAACATGCCCTTCTAACAATCATTTCTAGAACTCCAGAAAACAATATCTGGGGAGAGCTCAGCCAATGAAGCAGACAAGTGGTATTCTTCCAATCTCACAAAGGTGGCCTCTGTAGAAGTGTACAAAAACTTTAAATTAAAAAAGAAGGAAGAGGAGGTGGGGTGAAATTGACACATGCCTTCTGGCCTCTAGCCCAAAACCCAGGGAAAATCGTGAAGCCAGACAGGC
This sequence comes from Phoca vitulina, assembly GCF_004348235.1. Taxonomy (NCBI): domain Eukaryota; kingdom Metazoa; phylum Chordata; class Mammalia; order Carnivora; family Phocidae; genus Phoca; species Phoca vitulina. The sequence goes on along the minus strand of NW_022589719.1, from coordinate 3,238,571 downwards.
AACCAGTTGCTTGCTCAGTATGTTGATTAGACTGCTGATTTAGCCAGTTGTGCTTTGTTTTCCTGAATCAAGACTTGTTTGGCAAGTTCACTAGAATTAATTCTCAAGTTCTCTTTTAATTTGTTAAGCTCAAAGTCATGGAGAATCTTGATAGTCATTAACTTTTCTCGCTTGATTCTGTCCAGAACATCTTTTGGAACATCAGGGATCATCCAGGCCAACAAAAATTTAACTAAAAACACAACATGCTGGAGGAAACATAAGAGAAAATCAAGGACACTGTTAGAATTGTCAAATGTTCAGCAGGAAGTTCTTACAAATCATTCATTCAATAGACCGTGCTCAACAGAGAAGTCATGAGGAAAAGCAAAAAGATATGGTTCCTGTCCTGGAACTTTCCCAGAAAGACAAACATTAAACAAATAAATATATACTAAAATGTATAATTACAGAAATTCCAGTTGATCACGGTTATTGAATATTCTCTTTATCTGTCCTCACTCCTGAGAACCTAATAAAATATTTGTAAGGGAATTCTAAAAAATGGTGTAACTCACAAAGACAAAAAAAAAAAAAAAAAGAGGGAACAGCGACAACACACTCGAGAGTAAAGAAAGCTGGCACGTAAACTTGCGATTGGTGACATGATGGTGGTAAATCCCAGCAAGTCAAAAGCCAACTTTGTTTAGATCTTCAATAAAGCTCAGGAAAGTTGGTCCTAAGGACTTTGAAAGCATACATGTGGGTGGAGTTGAAAACCAGAGGATTAGCCAACATTTGGTATAAGGAAAAGTTGGAATTTTCAGGACCTCTCTCCCATCGTCATCCAGGTACTACTTCTCTCCGACCTGGCAGCAAATGAGTAATTTACTCTGTGCAGAAATCAAAACAGGAAGCTGTGAACTCAGGAGCACTAGAGACAGTGGAGGTTGGAGGAGTGGCGCCATATTGAAAATAGGGCCACTAAGTGAAATTCAGTGAATCCTAAGATCCTTAGTCTTCTTTGTCTTGTTCAGCTCTCAGAACACAGGCAGCCATAAAAGAGCTCAACAGAAAGGAGTTCGGAGGACTTTTCTCTGGGAAAAGTAAGTAGTCTGTGAAATTAGAACTGCAGATACCAAATTTTGTAGGTTTCAAATAAAAAGGTCCCCTCACTACCTCATCACCCTACAGTGAAACCTACCAAGTGACATTCCTCCTCTATGCACACAAAGAATGTATAATCAGCTTTCATTTATTCACTCTTAAGTAGGAGCAGATTGCCAAGAATCGGCAAATACGTAAGAAAGTCTCTAATGCAAAAGAAAAAGATTGAAACGGACAAACAGAAACTAAGAGGAAACAGAGATAATGAAGGAGCAAAAGAACAGCAGAATAAAAAGACAAAAACATGAGTTAATCTATTCATAGGAGAGAAAATAATTACAATTTCAAAATAGGAAGTATAACACCTGAGTAATAGAACTTCCAGAAAGACAGAATAGAGAAAAGAAGGAAATAATTAAAAAAATAATATGTAGAAGCAAATTTTCTCGACTTGAAGGGTAAGTACATTTTCAGATCCATAGGGCTCAGCGAGTGTCCAGAAAAATGAGTACTACCCAATAACAAGAAACTGTCTTGTGATGTTTCATAAAAGAAGGACTAGTGAGAGAATCCTTAAAGCTTACTGATTTATAAAAAGATCATAAACAAAGACTGGGGAATTGGAATGGTATTGCATTTTAGAACAACACTGAAGCTGACAGAAAATAGAGCAATGTCTTCAGAAATGTCAGGAATACCTAAATAAAGTTGGTTGAAAATTTTTCAGGGAAAATGACTTTCAATCTTGAATTCTATACCATTTAATCATCTCTGAGGAAAGAAAAGAAATGTTCAATATTCAAGGTCTCTACAAATGACCGCCCATAATTTTCCTCAGAAAATTATGAAAAATGTACTTCATCAAAATAAGCTAGTAAACCAAGAATGGGAGAAACACAGACCACAGAAAATACAGTTTTCAATACAAGAGAAGGTGAAGAAAAGTCCCAGGATGATAGTGAGTCAGAGCCTGGCATAATTAAAAGCATTAATAGAATAATAAATAAACAAAAATCAAAAAATCCCTGGTGCAATTGACCAGACTGAAAGGTGATCTAAACTTATGATGGAAAATATGGGAATGAAAGAGTGATAAAGTCATAAAGAACAGAGAGAGCGAGAAAGAAAAATATGGGGAGGGATATACATAAGACTGCTCTCTCTTTCATCATGTAGAATTTGTGTGTGCTTGCATTAGACTTGACTACTACTGAACTTCATGGCAGAGTGAAAAAAGTGCCTTACCTTTATTTCTGTCTCCTTTATTGGTCCTCATGTCTTCTGATATAGAACATCACTATGAAACTTACCCACATCCCCCGTGTGTATTTGTTCTCTTTTAATGCATGCCCTATATCCATAATAAGATTAGATATTCCACAAAGGGGTAACATAATATAGTGGACAGAGCAGATGCTTGGGAGTGACACATCTGGCATCGAAACCCAGCTCCAATATTAGCTGATTATCTTTAAACCCACTGCCAATTCTGCTGAGTCTCAGATTCATTTTTCAAGAGTGAATAATAAAGTCTAACTTACAAGGTTATTATCACAGTGTCTGGAACCAGTATGTATTAGCTATTCAGTAAAATCCGTGCGTTCTCTGTCCTTTTCCTGACCTCGAGGGAAGAGGCCCTATTTTTTCTTTCTTTATGTCACCTTGATATCTTCAACAATAGTAGGTGAATAATAGGCAACAACCCATTGTACTGAAAATATCCCTAAGTTGCTCTTCAGGACAACGAATACTTCCTTCAAAACAATTTACTGAGATAATACTAATTTTCTGCTGAGCAGATACCTTTAGAAATCTGAAGGGAGAGGACAGACTAACTGGAATGCAAATTACAAGAGGCTTACTTCCATAACGATGATGAAGGTCATCTTGGCAGCGAGGACGTGCCAGTACTGCATATTATGAAAATATTTCTGATCATGATCAGGAGGATATCTGTAATCTCTGTACCTGAAAAACAGGTAAATAAAAAAAATTAGCTATAGCTTCAAATAGAGACCTAGCATTATTTCTCTAAAGAGACACTTTTAATTGACTACAAAAGTAAAGTCATAGGAAGTTAACTGCTATTATGATACATTTCATTTTTGCACAGATAAAAATCATGGCTACATGTTACTTAAATATAGTTTGGTGTAGCAGGAGACACAAGTGAAACTTCTCTCCTGCCCTTCAAATTTCTCAAAAGAGTCAGCAAAATGATTCTGTCTCCATTCACTCTCTTCCTACTCCTTAACACACGTAGTTCTATCCACCACTCCACTGACACACATTGTCTCCTGTCATTAAACTGAAGAAACATGCTAACCCTCATCTTTTGTGATCTTTTGAGAATAGGACTTGACACTGTTGACTGTTTTTATTTTTTTAAAACTCTATTTTCTTTTGGCTTACCTGACACTGCATTGTTTTTATTTTTCTTACTATTCTTCTGGATTTTCTTAGTGCTCAACTTTGTAAGCTCACTGTTTTCTACAGAGTTGCTAGACATTGATATTATTCAAAGATTTAGTCCAACTAGGAAGTGATGAAATCAAGAAAATGGATACATGTCCATGCTCTTAAACACTATATTATGATTCCCCTATATGCAAATCTAAAATCTAACAATGGTTTGGTCTACCTGTGTGTCTACCAACATTTTGCTGTCTCTTGCTGTTTCCCAGATGAAGTAGTTTGCTTAAGGTTTAAGTTAAGTGGTCTGGATGTACTAGATATGTATTATATATATATATATAATCTTTATGTACTATATATAAAATCTTTATGTCATGTGTATTTATTATATACAATCTTTAAATCACAGAGTAAAAAGACCCTCACAGTACATGAGACCCTCAGTATGGAAACAGGTTCACAAATCTAATTTCATGCTCCCTGCATGGAAGAAACCCTTTACATGGGATAGATGGTAATTTTATCATATTATTTCTCCTTTTCTCTGTCTATCTCTTTTTAAGAACATATAGTTAAATTTAAGTAGGTTAAATGCAGATATAATATGATCATGCTGTATGATCTAATAGATATTATATCTTGGGACCAAGGGGCATTTGTTGGTGAGAAATCTCTCCAAGAAATTTAGAAAATAAGAAACAATTCAAAATTGATATTACTTTTATCCATAATATTCTTTTACTTTTGGACATTCTACTTTTCCAAATCAGATTCATACGATGAGTGATGTCTAAAATTGATGCACTTGCCCTAAGTAAATCCTTTGCATCTCAAGCCATGGAGGAAATGGAGAGCTTAAAAAATACATTTTAAAAAGCAAAACTGAAAGCTAAGAAATCAAGAGGAAACCTGCAAGTGATGAAGTCTCGTTTTCCCGAAGGTGCCGTGTGGTTTGGAAAATCAGCGATGAGGAATGTTGACAGGCTGTCGTTGACATATCCTCTCATGGGCTCAGTGGCATCCGTTGAGTAGGCATAGTAGTAAACTAAACGGGGAATGATGTCCGATGTAAATGCAACAATAAAAGCCTGAAAGAAAAAGCAAGAGGGAAATCTTGAGCTAACAATCTAGTTTTTAAAACGTCTGATTTACATACCTCTCCGTTCCATATGGATGCAAATGATTAAAATGTTATTACAAATTATGTTAATATAGGAGTCTTTGGCCTACAACATGAAATAGTCCTTTTCAAGTGTATGATCTAGTACTCCAAGATTTCCCAGCTAGAGAGCGGCCAAGTTGAAAACTGAACCTAAAGGTATCTAGCTCCAAAAATCATGCTCTTTCCACCGTGCCTTGTTATTTTTTACATCTGTTTCAAAGTACATTTCTACTGTCCTTAACCAAATTCATTTGCCTGAACCAACTTCATTAGCTAGGACGGTGTGTGTATATGCGTCTGTGCGTGCATGTACATGCCCTCACACTGGTCGGGGATTGGTGGGGAGGCAATGGGAAGAGAGAAGACAATGTGATGGTTAATTTCCCACAGTTCAGTGCAATTAATTTCAATATTTGATTCTATAGGAATGGTATTTTCCCATCCTTCCCTAAGCTCTGGAATGGTATAAATACCATGTTTCTTTTAGGTTAGGTAAGTCCATTTAAAACCATCTGGCTCTGGCTTCTACATTTTTAGTGGTAGGTTGTTTTGTTTTGTTTTGTTTTGTTTTTGTAAAGATTTTATTTATTTATTTGAGAGAGAGAGAGATAGCGGGAGAGAGCATGAGCAGGGGGTAGAGGGAGAAGCAGGCTCCCCGCTGAGCAAGGAGCCCAATGCGCATGGGGCTGGATCCCAGGACCCTGGGATCATGACCTGCGCCGAAGGCAGACACTTAACCGACTGAGCCACCCAGGCGCCCCTTAGTGGTAGCTTTTTAAAAAACTTTTAATATTACTTTGATAGCTACTGGTCCAATCAGGTTTTCTATCAGTTACTGAATAAACTTTGGCAGTTTTTATTTTCTAAAAAGGTGACAATTTCAAATAGATTTTAAAATTTATTGGAATAAAGGAACATATAACAGTCTCATAATTTTCTCACCTGTATCTTGTAAATCTTTTTTTCTTGCTGGAGATTTTCAGAGTTCTGTTTATTTTATACGTATTTTCAATGAACCAACTCTTGATTCACTTAGGAATTATACTGCTTTTTATTTGTTTTCCAATTTGACTATTTCTGATTATATCTGTATTAATTATTTCTTACTACTTTCTGTTGATTAGTTTTATATTTTTCCTTAAGTTTCTGAACTCATGCTCAGCTCATGCTTTCAAGTCTTCTTTTTTAATAATAAAAGCATTTATTGCTATGAATTTTTCTGTAACTGTGGTTTTAGCTAATTCCTATAGGTTTTCATTTTAATTAAGTACTCTTTATAATTTCAATTTTGCTTCCTCTTTATACAATAAAGCTTACTTAGAAGTGTGAATGTTAGGTGGTTAGATTTTTTTAATATTATCTTTATTATCAACTTCAATTTTTATACCATTATTGTATATAAATATATATTGTAAAAATTTCTGCTTTTGGGGAATTTAGTTTTATTATCTTTTTTTTAATAAGTGCTCCATAAACATAACATGTAAATGTTGTATATTCTCTATTTGTAGTATACAACATCATGTGTAATCAAGCTTTAACTGTGTTAGTCAAATCTTTTATATAGCATTACATATTTTCTGTCTACTTTGTCATGTGCTATGAAACTCTATCATGGTATTTCAAGGAGAGTAGTTTTACAATTTTCCTTGTATTTCTAAGAGTTTGCATGTCCTGAATTTCTCTATGTTGTTTAGTGCATAAAAGTGTAAGGATGGGGGGCACCTGGGTGGCTCAGTTGGTTAAGCATCTGATTCTTGATTTCGACTCAGGTCACGATCTCAGGGTTGTGAGATCGAGCCTGGTGTTGGGCTCTGTGCTGGGCATGGAACCTGCTTAAGATTCTCTTTCCCTCTCCCTCTGCTCCTCCCTCCGACCCCCATTCACCCACATGCTCTCTCTCTCTCTAAAAAAAAAAATAAAGTGTAGGGATGATTTATCATTATGGACTGTCACCATGATGAAGTCAACATAGAAAAAGACTGAGTTAAGCATCATTCATATCTTCCCATCCCCAAGAAAACAAAATAAAATACAAAGCCACCCAAGCAAAATTGGTCCACTTACATTAGTTGCAACAGAAAGGACAGCCATTCCATAAAGAATGTCTTGCCAAACACCTATGCTGTGAGCTTTAGCAGCAACGGGTCTCCTGTACTGAGTTGTAAGTTTCCAGGCATCCACTCGGATCTCTATAATATTATTCAAGAGAGCAAGAAGAGGAGCCAAAGGAAAAGAGGCCACAAATAATGTAACAAATCCAAACTGGATAACTGTAGGGAAAAAAGAAAAATTAGTGAACTCATTATTGTGAAGGAGAAAAGGAGGAAAACTTTGCCCAAATCCTGCAATGTCCTCATTTTGGAGGGATCTACACCAGCAAAACACTCCAGGCCTCTTTCCATTTGCCCACCTCTTCCCCACTGGAAGCATAGTGACTTAGTTACTGGCTAGAATAGAAAGGAGAAACTGGGCATGTACAGCACAGTTCTGTCCTTGCTGTTTCTTTTGACATCTGCTTGTCAGATGATGAAGATGTCAGAGATGAAGAAAGCATCTCTTCTTGTTAGATAAGAGATTCTCTTTATTCTTCTTAAAACATACCCTTTTATTAGGGGCTATGTTTAGGTCTATGCTGGTCTAGTCTTAACACTGGTAGTGACACATTAGTGGGGTAATCAAGTTTTTCTATCTTGCTAAATCTATGAGATCAGGGATAATGACTGATTCATTTGTATGCTTCCAAGAGCCAGCATGTGTTGGGTATATAAACATATCCAACTACAACAGTGTACAAACTATACTGTTTAAGGTTAGAAGATGCTAACAATTGAAAAGGCAGTGCAAAGGAAGATATTTGAGAATAAATCAGAAAATGAGTCATCTAAAGCATTACAACATATATAAATTATATGTGGGCCAAGGAAATACACAATTTTTTGGAATGAGGTGTTTGTTAAGGTCCTGATCTTCTATCCTATCTTGACATCTTCCTATATAAATTTTATTCTCTTTCCTCATTAAGACTTAACACCTATGTAAGTTAGCTTCTTTTCCCATTTTTGTTCTTTTGTTTCCAACAATGACTGAGGTACAAGAATGCATTCAACTGGCAGTCTGGGCTTCCCACGTGAGTGGAAACCATATAATAGATATGGGAATGCCTTTCCACTGAAGGGAGAAAGAAAGACTCTTCTACTAGTCCTCTATTTTTAAATGAATCTCAAGTGTTTCTGGATTTCAACTTTTCTCACAAGAGTTTCTCAAAAGAATTAGCCTTGCCATTTACTAACCCAACTGAACACCTCTACTGAACTAAAAGAAAATTCAGAGGAAGCATTATGTAGAAACAACTCGAATTTTCTGGGTTCAAATCCCACATTTTACTTAAAAATCTTTGTGGCACATGGCATAAATTGACCCATCCAAATTTCAGTATCCTCTAAAAACAAAATGCAGTGAATAATGAGTACTCTGTGGAATGTTTCAAGATTAGCAATAACATACATAAAACATCCAGAATAAACTAACTCAGCTGTGCCTCAATAAATGGTAGTTAATTTTCTTATGAAACCTTGATTTCATTTTTTAATTTCAGTGATAATCCCTAATGCATTTATGCACAAATGCATTTGATAGTTACACAATTAATTAAAAATTACAGCCTTATCACCCTATAAAGCAAGGACTGCCCAATTTTACAACCAGCTATATCAAACAGACTTCTCTCGATTTGTCCTAAATTCATCTATTTCAATCCAGGTATCATGTACATGTATCACAGTGGAGAATCAGTAGCAATTTCAGGTCACTTTTTCATTCCACCATACTTTTATGGGCCTTGAGAGTAAGTAAAGCAAAATGTCCTCTTTAATTCTACCAGAGAAGCAGAGAAGTAACTTGAGAGGAAACATTTAAGTAGACTTTATAAGCAGTCTCCATCATCAACCCTCCTAATATTTCACCTCAAAATCTCTTCTCTGTTCAATCCTTAGCATTTTTTATGCATTTCTTGTGTTCAACGTGAACTTCCCCTACACAACTGTTTTTAGCCCGCTTCTTTTCAGCCTGAAATAAAGGACTTACATTAAATGTATGTCAGACTCTGGACATGTCTTTCAACTTATTCTCTCTGGGCTGTCAGTGAGGCAAACAGGATAGCTATGCAAGCTAATTTGAGACAGGAGTTAAAAAGTGATCCTTACTTTATTTGGTTCAACAATCTTAACATTCAATTGATAGGAAATACATCTCTAACATTGCCGTTTTGAAACTAAACTTCATTCTTCATTCTACCTAGTAAGGAATATATCCATCCACCTGTCTTTTCATCCACCACTCAATGGTTTATTGGACACCTACTAGGTGCAAGGCAGGAAGAAATATTAAGAGCTAAAAAAACTCACTTTACTCAGCCTGACCCTGTTTCAAGAAAGTGGTTAAAAATTACCTGTTTCTAAATACTCATAGAATAGCCCAAGAGATCCAAAAGTTTCAAGGTCATGATCCTGCTCCCATCGACTGTACAGCTTTTCAGAGTTGGTCCGAGCTTTTCGACGTCTCCACCAATTCAGAACCATACTGTTGGAAGTGACAAAAGTAAATACATGATTAGAATTTAAAAGAAAGGGGTCAGAAAACCAGGGTGTTAAATCTAGAAATTGGTGGTAAGAGAGGTTAAGTAACTTAAGATCACAGAGCAAAGAGAGTATAACTACAGCTAAAGTCGAAATAAGAATCTAGTGTTCTTTTTACAACACATGCTGAGGTCAAAGTTTTTTATTGACATATTAAGAAAATAAGACAACCCCGACTCTCCCCAAAGGAATATATTTACTCAGAGACAGTTCTGTTAAAAAGCATGTGGAAGAGAAGGTCACCAGAGGACCATTTTTTTTTTTCTATTTAATTTACTAACCTTTATGTTGTCATGAGGATGCTCAAGGAAATGAGAAACTGGTTACAAGGGAAAATATATGACAAAGGAAACACAGAGACCTATCAAACACATGAAAATAAATGCAATAATCCTAAACAAAATATTGCCTAACTAAATTCCATACTATTTGAAAAATATTGTATCATGGTAATGTTGGATTACTTTAAGGAACAGGAGGGCTTTTTTTTTTTTATTAGAAAAGCAATCGATGTAATAAATGACACTAACAGATTTAAGGAGAAAAACATAAAATTATGTTGACTAATGCAGAAAAATGTATTTGATACATTTCAAGCACCTTTAAAACCTATTTATGACAGAAAAGCAGGAAAAGAAGGAAATTACTTCAATCTGATCAAAAACATCTACAAAAATCCTGGGGCAAACATCATTCTGAACAGGGAAAAGTTAGAAGTATTCTTTTTACGATCAATAATAAAATAAGACTGTGCATGATCTTAGTCAAGAATCTATTAGACACAGCAAAGAAAACAAGCAACAAACTATAAAAGACAACGTACTAAATAGAAGATATTTGCAAATGACATATCCAATAAAGGATTAGTATCCAAATATATAATGAACTGATACACCTCAACACCCAAAAAACAAATATTCCACTTTAAAAATATCAATATGAACAGCCATTTCTCCAAAGAAGACATACAGATGGCCAACAGACACATGAAAAAATGCTCAACATCACTCATCATCAGGGAAATGCAAATCAAAATCACAATGAGTAATCTCCTCACACCCATCAGAATGGCTAAAATCAAAAAAGACAAGAAATAATAAGTGTTGGCAAGGATGTGGAGAAAAAGGAACCCTCTTGCACTGTTGGTGGGAATGCAAATTGGTTCAGCCACTGTGGAAGACAGTATGGAGGTTCCTCAAAAAGTAAAAATGGAACTACCCTATGATCCAGTAATTGTACTAATGGGTATTTTCCCAAAGAATACAAAGACACCAATTCAAAGGGATAAATGCACCCCTATGTTTATTGGAGCATTATTTACAGTAGCCAAATTATGCAAGCAACCGAAGTGTCCACTGATAGATAAATGAATGGATGAAGAAGATGTGGTAGGGGCACCTGTGTGGTTCAGTTGGTTGAGTGTCCAACTCTTGATTTTGGCTCAGGTCATGATCTCAGGGTTGTGGGATTGAGCCCCTCATCAGCTCCATGCTCAGCGGGGAGTCTGCTTGAGATTCTCTCCCTCTCTCTCTCTCTGCTCCCCCCCCCCGGCTTGTTTTCTCTCTTTCCCTCTAAAATAAATAAATAAATCTTTAAAAAAATGATGTGATATGTGTGCATACACACACACCATGGAATAGTATTCAGCCATAAAAAAGAATGGAATCTTGACATTTACAACAATGTGGATAGATCTAGAGAGCATAATGCTAGGCAAAACAAGTCAGAGAAAGACAAGTACCATAGGATATTACTCATATGGGGAATTTAGGAAACAAAACAAAGGAAAAAAAAAAAAAGAGAGGGACAAATAAAAAAACCAGACTCTTAACTGTGGAGAACAAACAAATGGTTACCAGAGAGGAGATGAGTGAAGGAAAGGGTGAAATAGGTGAAGGGGATTAAGAGTACACTTATCTTCATGAGCACTGGGTAATATATGGAATTATGGAATGACTATATTGTACACCTGAAATGAATATAACACTGTATGTTAACTACATAAATTAAAATTAAAAAAAAGAAGTCATCTTACGTCAATAAAGTAGCACTATGCCGAGCAAGCGTTATGAATTCATGGTCAATTTAATAAATAATTTTCTGCAAAAAAAAAAAAAAGAGAAGAGAGAATCTACAGGAGATTTTAGCACAGCAAGATGAAAAAGAAAAAGGCAAAAGAATTGGAAATGAAGAGAAGAAATCTCTGACTCAGATTAATAACAGTCATGTGAATGAACTGCCTGCTTAGAAAACCCAAATGAAGTTAGATAAGAATTATTAGAAAAAATAATGGAGTTTATCTACATATTTTATTCCTACGTACCCACAAAACACAAGTAGAAAACATAATTTTTAAAAAGATATCATTTACAATAGCAACTAAAATTGAAAGTACCTTTAGATGGATTTGACAAAAGATCTATAAGACCTATATGCAGAAGTTTAAATCTTTATTTAAAGTCATGAAAGTCCAAAATAAACATTCATGAAATAAAAAGACTTGGTATTATGAAAATGCCAGTTATTTTACTGAAACAACTGAAATGTAATTTCAATCAAAAAACCAAAATACTTTTCCATGTGGGGTCTGACAAGATGTTTTTAAAATCTGTACAGAAAGACAAAAGACAAAAGATAGCCAATATATTTCTATAGATGAAGAATAAGTTGGTAAGACTTGACCCACCAGAGATCAAGACTTATTATAAAGCTGTATTAATTAAGAGAGTGTAGTATTGGTGCAAGGATAGACAAATCCTGGAACAGAATGGAAACCTAGTATAGCCTTGCACTTGCTATATGGCATAAGGTAGTATTGTAGATCATGAAGACTGGAGAAGAGGAACTTCTCGATAAATGGTAAACACAACAATTACGTATCTGTGTGTATGTGGGAAAGAAATTAAATTTGAACTTCCTCTCAAACACAAAAATCTTTTCCATGTATATTCAAACTTTAAAAGATAAAGACAATAATGTAAAAATGTTAAAAATTTAGAAGTATATGAGAACATCTTTTTGATCTTGGGGTAGGGAAGGATTTATTAAGTAAGACTTGAAAAATGCTAACCCATAAAAGAAAAGATTGGTAAATTCTACTGTATTAAAAGAATATTCTTTTATCCATCTATACCAGAGGTTCCCTAGAGAGTGATTTAGCCCACAAGGGTACATTAGCAACGTCAGAAACATTTTTGGTTGTCCCAGCTGGGGAGAGGGTGGCCTACTGGCATCTAGTCTGGATAGAGTCCAAGGATGCGGCTGAACCTCTTACAATGCAGGGGACAGCCCCCTACAACAAAGAATTATCTGGCCCAAATTGTCAATAGTGCTGGGGTTGAGAAAAATAAAGAGACAAAATTTATGTTCGGATAAAAGATACACAACACATATGACCAAATCCCAAACAAAAACAGTCACCAGAAGTTATAAAGTATTCCTACAAATCAATTAGAAAAGGATATATTGGTAGAAAAATGGTTAAACAACACCAAAAAGCATTTCACTGAAGAGGAAACACAGTGGCTAAAACTGCTCATTCGTGTTATTAATCAGGGACATGCAAAATAAGACCAAAGTGAGATATCATTTGTGCTTTCCAAATTTGTAAAATTTGAAGTACTATAGCAAATGTACATTAAAATGACACTTACATGCTGCTTTATATCCAAACTGAAAGACAAAGAGGAAGGGCACAGAACACCTGAGATTTTTCAGACAATATCAAAAAGATGGGCATACACGGAACTGGAATCACAAAGAAAAGGGGATCACCCAGTTTAAGCAAGAAAAATCTCCCAGGAACCCCAGGAGCACTTCTTACTAACTCCTCAGTCCCCACATAGCAACCATTATCTTGAATTTTATAATAAGTACTTCCTTGCTTTCCTAAATATGGTTTGATCATCCATGATCCATTTTCAGTTAATTTTTAAATGAGGTGTAAGGTTTACAACAAGTTTTGCTATTTTGCAAATGGAGGTCCGATTGGTCCAGCATGAGTTGTTGAAAAGACTGTTCTTTCCTCAATGAGCTGCTTTTGCACCTTTGTCAAAAATAAAATGGCCATATTTATGTAGATTTATTTCTGCAATCCCTACTCTGTTCTATTAATCCAAATATGTATCCTTTCACCAATCCCAACATCATACAGTTTTATAGTAAGCCTTAAAATCTAGTACAATTTTTTCAACTTTATTTTTTATCAGAATTGTTTTGCTTATTTTAGCTCTTCATCTTCTATATAAATTTGAGAATCTGCTTGTCTATATGCACAGAAAGAAATTCTTCTGATATTATGACTTGAATAACAAATCTATATATCAACTTGGGGGCTAACTGGCATCTTTACTAATTTGAGTCTTCCAATACATGAACACAATATTTCTCTCCATTCATATAGATTAAAAAAATTTTTTCCCATCCGGATCTGTAGTTTTCAGCATACAAATCCCATTTTTTAGATTGATATCAAAGTATTTCATTTTTTTGGTGCTAACTACCTCTGTACTGATCAATGTTTCTTGCATCCCAAACTTTCATTTTGTATTCTTTTCTTGCTCAACTACACCTTTCAGTGACGGTCTATGAACATAAACTCTTGTTTTTTATGTCTAAAAGTTGTCTTCGTTGCACCCGCACTTTATACGTTAGTTAAACTGGTTTTAGAAATCTAAGGTGCACATTAATTTTACTCAGAATCTTGAAAATACTGTGTCTTCTGTATCTAATGCAAGGAGTAAGAAATCTGTGGACAGTGTAGATGATACTGTTTTTTCTCCTGAAAGATTTTAGGATTGTTTAGCTCTCATGTTCTGGAGTTACACCATAATGTATCTGGGTGTGAGTTTAATTTTATTTATCTTACTTCATACTCCAAATTCTTTTTCATTTCTGAAACTTATGTTTTTCTTCATTTCTGGAAAATTTTCAGCAATTACCTATTCAGAGAATTGGTAAGAAAGAACTGGTGAAAGAATTTTTTCCTCCACCATTTACTCAATTCTCTTTTTCTGGAACTACTAGTAAGTTAATATGGAAGCCTTTTAATATAATATAGCTTCCTGTCACTTCAATTTTTTTAATCTCATTGTCACTCTGTTGTATTGTACAATGAGGGAATTTCTCAGTACAATTTTCCAAGTCAATAATTCATTCTTCAATTGTGTCCAATCTGCAATCAATGTCATCTACTGTACTCTTTATTTAAAGTACCATATTTCATTTATGTAGAATTGGTTCTTTTTCATATTAATTTGTTCTTGTTTCATTTATATCTGTTTTTATTTAAATTATTTCCTGACCCTTTTAAATGACAGTATCACCTCTTTTTATGTTTTTGGTTTTTTTTTTTTTTTTTAAGATTTTATTTATTTATTTGACAGAGAGAGACACAGCGAGAGAGGGAACACAAGCAGGGGGAGTGGGAGAGGGAGAAGCAGGCTCCTGGCTGAGCAAGGAGCCTGATGAAGGGCTCAATCCCAGGACCCTGAGATCGTGACCTGAGCCGAAGGCAGACGCTTAAGGACTGAGCCACCCAGACGCCTCCTCCTTTTATGTTTTTAGGCTTTGCCAGAATCTTCTAGCTAGAGTAAGTTCACTTTCTAAAAACTGATTTTGCTAGTAGACTTTGTAGCATGACATGTCCTCATAAGTTTTGGAATTTTGGTTCGTAGGCTTAATTTTACTTGCTTCTTTTTTCTTTTACTTCCCTGTGTGTCTGTCTCTTCTCCTTTCTGTGAATATTTATTCTCCCTCTTGTGTTTGGTTTAGGAGTTATCCCCATTCTGCCCTCCAGGTTCTCAATCTACAGTTGGGACTTAAGATAATAGCTTAGCGTTATTTCTCTATGGTAACTGGGATATGGTTTATCACATACTGTTTGCAAAGATATGTCATGTTCTTCCTTTGTCAGCACAGGAAATAGTACCCCAGGAGAACTACTGAACTATAGGGAGAGATGGGAGCAGAAGAGGAGGGTGTTTTCAACCTTCTTTCATGAAGACGTGAGAATAAACCTAATCCCTACCTTCACTACAGTTACTCTGGCCCAGCCCTGGTCTCAGGTGGAGCACTTCCGTCCACTTGAGACTACAGGTGCTAAACCCTGACGCTGTCATTTCCTAACTAGGAGCCCTGCAAGATGACAGGCTTATGATTCTTTCTCTTTTGATTCATGGAAATTTTCAACTTATATTTGAGATCAACTGTCATTTTGGTTTTCTCTTTTCATAACATATTCATTATTGCTATGCTTTTGGAATAGGAAGCAATCCCTTCATATACCAAAACTTAATTCATGACCAATTTTTGTGCCTAAGTGTGTCCATGTCACAAAAATATTTTTATGGAGTTTAACTTTTAGTAATCTTGAGAAGTAATATGTAACATATAGAATAATGTACAGAGGATAAAACATTTAGATTTCCCAATGGAATCTCCATAGGAGAGGGGGATAATACCTTTTCCTCAACTTCACTCAAGCAATAAAAATCCATATCTAAAAGCCTATTTTACATTAGTGCATTCCTAACTGTTGATTAAAAGTGAGTTTTTGTTGAGTTAACCATTTGCTAATATTGATACGATGATAATAAAAGAATTCCATCTTCTTCCAGAGGAAATCTCTCATGGTTACTTGAATCAAGAAAAACTTGTAAGTCATACATACGGATAAATGGCTTCTTTGACATTTCCGAAGATCTGTTTCCCAGTCATTATGATGGTCAACTGGGTTGTCAATTCTATTAGACAGCCTCCAGGATCACACTAGTCAGAAGCAAGAAAAAAAAGAAAGGTGAACGATGAAAGATGGACTTTGCCAACAAAAGAAATCTCAGACCTGAAGAGTAGAATCTGAAGATTTTGATGGGAATGGATATTAAAGGGATATAAAGAGATATTTAGCTCAATAGTTTCAAGCAGGATCACTAACCAGTTACAGGATAGCTGCATTAGATTCAGATTGCTGGGTCTCATTCTTAGAAAATCCTGAATCTTTCTATCAGGATCAAGGCTAGGAGTTGTTATTTTCTTCATGTGATTTGGATGCAAGGCAGGTATGGAAACCACTGATGTGGTCTAGCTCTATGACCCATGGTAGAGCCCTTCTTGCTCTACTTCTGAAACGCTATCGCTTATCCTTTGCAGGACGCCTTCAGGAATACAGAACTCCCTTATCCCGTTTCATAGCTCATATTTTATTCCTAAATAATAGGCACAAAATAACTGCTTGCCCCAAAGGAACTGGAAAGTCTACCAGACGACAGAATTGTAAGACCACACTCTCTGTGGAGAGAGTCAGTGTCTTAGACTTCTCTTAAGTCTTGATAAAATCTGAGTTAGTGCTGGGCACACAACAATATTTAGCTAATACTGAGTTCCTGAAGCCACAAGCCTCTCAAGAGAATTCTTACCTCTTCACTTCTCCACACATTAAACAAATATGTGTATTTTCCGGGATAGCCCACGAACTTCCCTTTAAAGAAAGCTACATAGAAGCAGGACGAGTAAAAATTCACAAACTGAAACAGGAACATTTTCAAGGTAAGACTGCTCTCATATTCCTGGTAAGTTCGAGGAATTTCTGTTAAGTAATAAAACACCAAAGTTAAATTATGCACCTTCCTGTTTCTCCCTCAATTCTGTATTGTCTGGGACAAGTCATATTATTAGACATATTATTCTGAGAGCCTGTTGAAATATGACCCACTCTTGTCCTAACAGACCAATATTAAGTAACTACAGATTTGTGCTTGGCTTTCAATTAGAGACTTTGTATTAATCTAATCACTGGAGAAGACTAGGAAGCAGTTATTATTATATTTAGATGGACAAAATACTTCACATGGAGTCACACAGTCAGAATATGGAATTCAAACCCATATCAGACTGGAGAGGCTTATGCTTACCCTGGTATACTTTATGATATCCTGTAAACATATCAGATCTCTCTCTCTCTTGTCTGCTGTCAGTCAGGTTTAAACAAAGTAAAGGGCATCTTCAAGGGCAGAGGATGGTTTCCAAACTAAATTGTGTTTTCCTCTCATGAATTAAATGGTTGTATTAATTTTGAAAAGAATGTCATACAATTGGTGGCAGTAATAATACACTTTCTCTCTCTTTTATTTAAAATGCATGATCATGATCTAACATTTAGTGAATTCCAAAGATAAAAAATATTAGATTCCCTTCACATCAGAGAGAAGCATCTGGAGATGTAAGAGAGTCAGGGAGCATGTTTTTCTGAGCTGATGATCTCCTAACAGCATGAGCTGATCTAGCCAAATTGGTGACAGTTTCAATGCTACTGAAATGGTAACACATATCATTCTAAAGACACAGAAAATTCCTCCATTTTAGTGAAATTCAGCTGCATTCTTACAAAATCTCTAATGTGTAGACAAGTGTCTCACCAAAATCTCTGATTTTTTTAGATGCTTTGTTTTTAAGTGCTTATCTGCTAGATTTTTTTTTATTAACCAAAAAAAAAAAAAAAAGCAGTAAAATTGAGCGAGAACTACAAATCTGAAAATAGCATTTAATGGAAGTTGCTTCCTAGTGCATACTCTGAATCTCAATGATAATGTGCTCTTTCTGGTTACTGTTGGGCACAACGATGGTGTACTGATTTTGAGGGGGGACCTGAGCATGCAGAAGAGAAGCTGAGGCCTGGAGGGAGTCTCTGAAACCACTTCCAACTTGCTGGGGGCAAGACCAGAAGCAGCTGTGCTCCACACTCCTCTCCCTGACTGAATCTCCCACTTCAACTGTGACACCTTTACTATCCCTCATGGCTATAAGAGACCTTTTATTTTTATTTATTTATTTTTTAAATTTTATTTATTTATTTGACAGAGAGAGACACAGCAAAAGAGGGAACACAAGGGGCGCCTGGGTGGCTCAGCCGTTAAGCGTCTGCCTTCGGCTCAGGTCATGATCCCAGGGTCCTGGGATCGAGCTCCGCAGGGAGTCTGCTTCTCCCTCTCCCACTCCCCCTGCTTGTGTTCCCTCTCTTGCTGTGTCTCTCTCTGTCAAATAAATAAGTAAAATCTTTAAAAAAAAAAAAAGAGGGAACACAAGCAGGGCGAGAAAAAAACTGCTTAGCATGTGCCTTTAAAAATGAACTCCCCGAGGGATGGCCCAAAATGGATGTATAGTGCTGGTAGAACATTTTTTTCAGTGTCACACAGATGACCTAGCCAGCTTACCCATTTTTGTAATCCATGCAGAGATCTTTTCATAAAAGAAATTCAAGATCAAGATGACGATAAAGTTCAAGCAGGATCCAGTGAGTGACGTGGTTATCTGGGGAGTGAGGAAACTTTTGACATGCTTGAGGGATGCTTCACTTTCCATGAAGCTAGCAAATGTCGCAAACACTGACAGGCGGTACACAATCACAGCTACCATACACGCAACGACAAGGGCCATCTGCAAAAGGGAAACAAGGACTGCATCACCCTGCTCTCTGTGTCTCTGCAACGCGTACGCACCTGAGACGTACAACTCTCTTCATCTCATTATGTTAAGGTTAGCCCCTCTGACTTGGGAAGCAGACCAAGCCGGTCTCTCTCACCACAGATGGCAGGAAAAGAACACTGGCAAGGCAAAAGGGTTGGAGAGAAGACAAGGCATATGGTTGCGGTTGGGTGAGTCTGAAACAGACAAGTAGCCACTGCCCATCCTTTAGGCCTGTCCTCCACCAAGCGTTGGAAAACTAGCCCGAAGGCCAAATCCTGCCTGTGGCCTTTCTCGCTCTTGTATGGTTCTTGAGTTAAAGATAGCTTTTTGCTTTTTTTAAAGGTTATATGAAAAAACAAAGATGATTACATGCAGAGACTATTTGTGGCCCACAAAGCTTAAAATACACATGGCCCCTCCACAATGCAAACTCTGCCCTAGGTTGTAGTTAAACAGGTAGTGTGAAGACCACATACTTTCCCAAGAAGAACACATTTAGAGATTCTATTCCATTTCCCCTCAGAATGTTGCCATTAGTGTTCTGATATGCCTGGTAGTTTAGATATTTGTATAGATTCTATATAAATTTTAAACACTTCCCATATTGCAAAAACCCAAAGATCTGGGGATGCATTAACCTCAATGATTGGAAAATCTGATTGTGAAAGTTGAGGGATTGAATCAAATGGAATGAGTACTAGAAATAAAAGATAGAATAATCTTTCTGGGACCACACTCTAGATTATTTCTCAAGCAGTGCCCTGAATTGATTATTGCTCTATTATTAATAGAGTATTATTTACTCTATCACTTCTCCTCAGTGACTGTTATATCATCTAAGAAAACACACATTTAAAAGAGAAAAATCAATACCTTTAACTAGAAATGTTAAAGATAAAATATTATGGGATAATATGAACTGTAAGGTTAAACTCTAGTCAACAGCTGCTAATTATTTATACTTCAACGTGCTAAACTCTCAGACGGTTAACACTGCTTCTTTTCCTTAAAATTCAAGGCCAACTGTGAGAGGACACACATTTGGAAAGTTGGAGGGCAGGAAATAAATTATGGTGATGGAGGAATCTATTAACTAAAAGGCATGGAAAAACCTGACTCCCTCACAATGGGACACGCTAATTAAATTCTTCAAGTAGAAGTAGTACTTTCTTCTATTTATTTCAGCAAGAAAATAAATTTTAAGAGTATATGCTTTTCTTTTGCATTTTGTGTAGATATTTTAAGTGGAGATAAAGATAAATTAATGATTTTTTAAGGAAATAAAACCCAAATGGCCTGCAAACAAATTATCTGTTGCACTGTTCTGGTTGCTGGGAGAGGGGGAGGGGCAGGCTCTAAGATGAGGCACCAGTCTCTCCCCGAGCTCTTTCTCCAAGGTTCAATTATGGCACATCCATGTGGATCACACTTGATTTTACATAGGAGCTCTATTCAAAATAAAAAGCGAGGAGAGGGGGAGAAGGGGGAGAGGGACTCAAGAGCCATGGCAGATGAAACTGCTGAGCTAATCCTAATATGATTGCACATCAAGAGATGAGAGCAGTTTTCCAAGAATGCTCACCCATAATGTCACCGTAGCTCCTGATAAAAAGTACCATGGAAGACGACTACATAGAGGCATGTAAGGTTCCATCTCCTGCAATTTTGAAGAAATCACAGCAAAATTCAAAATCTACCCTCAAAGTTGGGATGCCAAGCAGTAGTCAAAACCACAAAACCCAGTTAAAGTAGAAACCTCCCCCAGAATCCACTACAGCTCATGGGCAGCTACATTCTAGCAATGGTTCCTTCCCTTCAAGGAGAGACCTTCAGGGCTCTTAAGTGAGATATTTCACACATGATATGAAACATAATGGATACACACTATATCCTCAGGATTGAATTAGAGTGGTATTCAGGGCCTGGTAGATGGGAAACAAAGTCAAAGCCTGGGGGCTGCTGCTTACGTGGACATGCTTTAATGATATTACAGTTTTCTTCTAATTGAACCGAACTGAACTGCATTGCTCTATAGCTATACATTATATCAAATAGGGCACCATCTTTATATTTACAGTGTTCTGTGTGTTCTTCCACACAGTTCAGGGGACCAGAATTTTCTATCTTGATGTTTGTCTAACTCATTAATGGAAGATATTCATTATATCAGCTGAAATTCTTAGCTGTATCAGGAGGCAATGAGATCTTACCCCCAAAAATTGCTATATAGTAAAAAATAGCTGTCAGCAGAAATCTAAATCATGTAATCCTATCCTTTAGATAGGGAGGATTTTTACACCTTGAGGATTTTTAGGGAAGACTGAATGCAAACAGAACTTGACAGGCAGAATAGCTGTCCCAGGGTTTCTACTGAACGTGTGTGCATGTGTACACATGTGTGTCCAATATGTATGTGTTTGTGTGTGCATATTTGTTTGTGCACGTGTGTATGTGTGTCCATGCATACATGTATGTGTTTCCCAATACAGACTCAAATGTGAGAGCTCTGGTCATACTGACCCGCTGAAGAAGCACTGCAAGGAAGTCAAAAACCTTGATTTCAAAACCATTCAAGAGGATGACTCACAGTGAATCGATCCATATTGTTTTTCAGCTGGTTTCAAATGTAAACGTTTAGCACATCTTGTTTTTATGGCAATGATTTTAGGCCTGCTTTTAGTTTCCTTTTTATACCATGAAATATGAATAGATACACATCATGTCATTATCATGACAATGTCTCTTTTAATATATTTTCTTAATGTCATACAGCTACCCAAGTTGTTAATGTATTTTCCGAGGTGTTTTCCCCTTTGCTCATTTACTGAATTTTTTTGTAATGTCCACTATAAGTTAATGTTTAGTGAATGCATAAATGTCTAAACTGTGAAAATAATTTTGAGTATTATGCCACAAGAATAGTGAGTGCCCTGAACAGAGTGGGAAATTCTGCTGAAGAGACTGTGTTAGAGGCATACTCTATTCTCCCCTTAACAGCATCAGGCCACACAGTGATTATGGATGATGAAAGGTAGGGACGCTAAGAATATGCGGTCAAGAGTCTGGTCTTTGAAGGCAAAGTACCTCGCATTTTTCACATTAAAAAAAAAAAAAAGAGGTACCAAGAAGTCAAATTACTCAGTCACCAACATATAGGTGATTTGCCAGTGAAGGAACCCCAAATCTAGACTTTGCCATCCAGACACAAGTGCAATGATCTTCCCATTATAATAAATTAAAAGGGACTAGGTGAATAAAATTAGGTCTAATAAAACAATCACTCATAAGCTCACTATCTTAATACAATACTATTTTAATTTTGGTATATTAACATAGTATCATTTCCATGTGCATATGCATTTATATACTAAGTCCACTGCATACACATTATTTTCCATTTTCCTTTTATTTTATTTATTACAAAACTAGGTTATTTCATGACATGAGGCCTTGTATATGCTTCAAAATCATCTCGTGGCAGGGAGGAGCAATTGTAAATGAAACAAGACTGTCCATGAATTAGTATTCTTTGAAGCTGGGTGATGGGTTTATCCTGGGGTTCGTTATACTTTTCCATCTACTTTTTTTTTTTCCTAAAGATTTTATTTATTTATTTGACAGAGAGAGAGAGACAGCGAGAGAGGGAACACAAGCAGGGGGAGTGGCAGAGGGAGAAGCAGGCTTCCCGCTGAGCAGGGAGTCCGACGCGGGGCTTGATTCCAGGACCGCAGGATCATGACCTAAGCCGAAGGCAGCCGCTTAACCGACTGAGCCACCCGGGCACCCTCTACTTTATTTGTATATGTTTGAAACATGTGTGAGAAACAAGGAAAGATGTTTATAAGATTTATATGTTGGAAAATATTTTAAAGGCAAATTAAAATATACACTATTATTTGTGTGGCGACCTACAGCGGTGACTCCATTGAGACATGCTGCCCGTCAGTGCCCTGACCTACCTTAGTCACTGCATTCATCTTCCTGTGTTTACACATCGCTTCAAATTCCGGTCTCAGCTGGAGCTGTTGTTGCTCCTCTTCGAAATCCACCAGGTCCCACTCATATTCCATTCTGGCCTGTCGCTGTTTCCAAAACTCCAAAAACAATGTGACTGTAGACAAAGAAATGTGTAAAAACAACTGTAATCAAGGGATGGAGAAATAAAGTCCATAACAAAGTAACCTGGGGCTCTTTTTTTTTCCTTGACTTTAAAAAACCATGTTGGCTGAATATGGTTCTTCTGTCACTACTATGTTGGCTTAATAGCAGGTAATAACATTGAAATAATGCATATATAAAAACTCCAGTTAATTTCGTAGCAGTCCACTCAAGAAAAAAACATTTCAGGCACGTTACTCTAGTCTGAAGTAATATTTAAACTTAACTTTTTACTAAAACCTAGATTTTGCTTGCATGTTTTTTTTTTTTAGCGAAATCATTCAAGTGATCATACCAGTTTTTTGGGCTTAGGTAAATTTAAGGAAAACATGAGAGCCACTACCATAGCACAATCTCTGTCTGTCTCTCTGTCTCTGTCTGCCTCTGTCTCTCTTCCTCTCTCTCTCTTTATATATATATACATATAATTTTTAATAAACTTCCAATTGCATCATAACATATTTACAGAAAAGTACATAAAACACAACGGTACAATTTAAAGAATTTTCACAAAATGAACATTCCTATGTAATCAGCATCAATATCAAAAAATAGAACATTACCAGAACCCCCGGAAACACTCCCTTATGACTCTTCTAAGATGTAAGTGTAACTAGTATCCTAGCTTCTAATATCATAGGAGAGTTTCACCTGTCTTTGAACTTTTCATAAATGGTGACATACCATAGGTAGTTTTGTGTTAGGTTTTGTTTTGGTTCAACTTTTCTTATAAACTGAATCCATATTGCTGTGTATAGCAAAAGTTCGTTTATTTTCATTGCTGTATAGTATTCCATTATTTATGTAAATCACAATTTTGTTTATTCTCAGGTTCATGGGCATTTCAGCTATTGCCAGGTTTTTTGCTATTACAAATAGTGTTGCTGTGAATGTTCTTGTGCATATCTACTGGTGGGCATATGAATGCTTTTCTCTTGGGTATATATCTAAGAATGGAATACTAACACAATCAATATTAACTTATAATTTTATCACCTGTGATTCAAATTTTAATGTTTCATCTGACACATTCCCTGCTTACTTTTAATTTTTAATATTTTTTAATTTTTAATTTTTTTTTAATTTTTAATTTTTTTAATAGGATCCACACCCAGCATGGAGCCCAACACGGGACTTGAACCCACAACCTTGAGATCAAGACCTGAGCTGAGATCAAGAATCGGACACTTAACTGACTGAGCTACCCAGGTGCCCCTTTTCCTCCTTTAAAAAAAATTTATTTTATTATAAGAACAGTTAAGCAGCTTTCTACCATCTTAACAAATTTTAAGTCTACAATATCTTATTGTTGACTATAGGCACAAGGTTGTACAGCAGCTCTCTAGAGTTTCTTTATCTTACTTAACTGAGACTATATGCCCATTGATTAGTTACTCCCTTTTTCCCTCACCTCCACTAATCCCCAATAATCTCCATTCCACTCTCTGATTCTATAAATGTGACTATTTTAGATACTTTATATAAATGAGATCAGGAAGGATTTCTCTGTCTGTAACTGGTATATTTCACTGACCATAATATCTTCAAGGTTCATCCATATTGTCACATATTGCAGAATTTCCTTCTTTTCAAGGGTGAATAGCATATCAAATGTATATACCAACAGTATGTGGTGTATTTATATACCACAATTTCTTTATCTATTCATCTGTCAATGTGGACATTTAGGTAGTTTCCACCTCTCGCTTATTGTGGATCGTGCTTCAGTGAACATAGGAGTCCCAACATCTCTTCAAGATCCTGATTTCAATTATCTGGAGTAAATACTCAGAAGTGGTATTGCTGGATCATATAGTAGTTCTATTTTTAGTTTTCTGAGGAATTCTCATACTGTTTTCCAGCTGCACCATTTAGCATTCCCACTAACAATGTACAAAAATTTATTATAATTCTCCACATCCTCACCAGCTCTTGTCTTTTGTTGTCTTGGTAATAGCCATCCTGACAGGTGTGAGATGACATCTCATTGTGGTTTTGATTTGCATTTCCCTGGTAACGAGTGACACTAAGCATTTCTTCATATACCTATTGGCCATTTGTATATATTCTTTGGAGAATGTCTATTTGAGTCCTTTGTCCATTTTAAAATCAGGTTATTAGGGTTTTTTCACTATTTTTTCAAAGATTTTATTTATTTATTTGAGAGAGAGAAAGAGAGAGCGAGCATGAGTGGGGAGGGGCAGAGGGAGAGGAGAAAGAATTTGAAACAGACTCCAGACTAAGCACAGAGCCTGACCCAGGGCTTGATTCCACGACTGCAAGCTCGTGACCTGAGCCGGAACAGAGTCAGATGCCTGACCCCCTGGGTTTTTTCACTCTTGAGTTTCAGGAGTTCCTGAAGTATTTTGGAGATTCACCCCTTATCAGAGATAGGGTTTGCAAATATTTTCTGCCATTCCATGGGTTGTCTTTTCACTCTGCCATTTTCTATGCTGCACAGAAACTTTTTAGCTTGATGCAATCCAACTTGTTTTTGGTTTCTGTTACCTGGGCTTTGGTGTTATGTCCAGGAAATAACTGCCAAGATCAATGTCATGAAGTTTTTCCTTAAATTTTCTTCGAGTAGTTTTATATAGTTCCAGGTCTTACATTTAAGATTTTATCCAATTTTGAAGTGATTTTTGTGTATAGTGTAAAAGATAAAGATTCAATTTCATTATTTTGCATGTAGATATCCAATTTCTCCATACCATTTGTTGAAGAGACTATCCCTTCCCCATTGTGTATTCTTGGAACTCTTGTTGAAGATTAGTTAACCATATATGTATGGGTTTATTTCTGAGCTTTATTCTGTTCTACTGGTCTGTATATCTGTCTTTATGCCAGTGCCATAGTGTTTTGATTACTGTAGCTTTGCAATTTTGAAATCAAGAAGTGTGATGTCTCCAGCTTTGCTCTTTCTCAAGACTGACCCAGCTACTTCAAGACTCTTGTGATTCTACATGAACTTTTTTCAGTTGTTTTTCCCATTTCTGTTAAAAAATGCCATTGGGATTTTGGTAGAGATCATATTGAATATTTAGATCACTTTGGGTAGTATGGAAAAATTAATAATATTAAGTCTTCCAATCCATGATCATGGGATGGCTTATTATATTATTCCTCCAAATATTTAGAAATATAGATATTGTTTGCTTTGCGTGGTTACAGTATGCATGTTCCAGTTTCCATGGGTTAGTTATATAACACAAGTCCCCCAGCATGACTCAAAGTTCAGGTACTGCAGTAAATTAATTGTGAACTGTTGCATAAAGTACAAATTTTGCTGTTAGTTCT
Source organism: Phoca vitulina (assembly GCF_004348235.1). NCBI lineage: Eukaryota > Metazoa > Chordata > Mammalia > Carnivora > Phocidae > Phoca > Phoca vitulina. The sequence continues at coordinate 3,212,354 of NW_022589719.1, read as the reverse complement.
TCAAACCACAAATCACTATATAAATAGCAGATGTATATCATGATTAGTGACCAATCACATCACGTTAAATGCTGCTGGTGTTTGAACCACTACATATCTGTTACTCCATTAATGCACAGAGAGCAAAGCATCCATTTGTGTTTTCTCCTTGTCTTCCATGTGACATTTTACAAAAATGGTTATCAAAAGATAGTACTGATCAGCAAGGACGAAAGTATAGCAAGGAATAAAAAGTGATTAACAAATAAAACATAAATGGAGTTACAGAAGAAATAGAGGACTCTGAGAATATTGACACTGCTGCCATTTGAGAGACTACACATATAGCCAGAGAAATCTAGCAAAGGCAATCTTACTGCCATAAATGAAGAAAGCAGTTGTGAGGAAGAGGATGATGTCCCATAGGAAGTGACGTTGGCAAAACCTTCAGCTTAAAGGGACTCTCAGAGATGGTTCATTACAATGAAGGCATAGAGGATAAGCTAATGCTCACATCAGATTGTTCTATCCTTTCCCACCCTTTTTCCCTATCAAAATCTTATTTTTTAAAAAAATCCAAAACAAATTCCATATCTTCCATAGTGATCTCAATTCCTCTAGTCAAGAAATAATTCCTTCCTCCTCTGTACTTCCTCAGCACTTAAAATTTAATGAGAGCATGTATTGGATTCTGGCCAAATTAGATTGTGACCTTCTTAAGAACAGGTTATATTTCACTCATTTATTTATTCACTTCTTAATTTAATACTGACTGAGACAGATGGCTTTTACTCATTTATTCATTTCTTTACTCATGTATTCAGTAGATACATTGTTACTAGGAGAACAAAGTTTTAAGAGCATAGTATAATTAAGCAGTGTTTTAGTATTCCAATATTTCCCTGAAGGAGATCTACTTGCATACTTAGAAGCTGCTTCCTAAAGGTTTGGCTTCCCTAGTCAGGCTGCATCTAGGTACTGATTGAGATCTTCCCCCTTTGGGACACTGACAGGTCTTGGCATACTCCCAAATACTGGGAACCACTAAGAACAAAGAAGGCAGTGGAGATAATCACAGAGTTTAGAGAGACGACCAAGAGTTCAGACTGGATTGATCAAAAAGATTCATCTCCTATACCAGATCACATGGTCAGGACTGGGAGAGGTAGTTGTTTTATCTAATGCACAGAAACCAACACAGAGAGACAAAGCAAATGAAGAAACCCAGAAATATGTTCCAAACAACAACAACAAAACAAAAAGAAAAAGAAAATAAACCTCTGTAAAGGACCTTAATGAAATGAAGATAAATGATTTACCTGATAGGGAGTTCAAAATAATGGTCATAAAAGATGCTTACCAAGGTCAGAAGAACAATGTGTGAACAAAGTGAGAATCTGAACAAAGAGACAAAATATAAAAAAGTAATAAACACAGAGAGCTGAAGAATGCAATACTGTACTTAAAAATTTCAATAGAGTGATTCCACAGAAGATTAGATCAATTGAAGCAAGGATCAGCAAAACTGAAGACAAAGCAGTGATGAATTCAATCAGAGGAGCAAAAAGAAAAAAGAGTGAAATCAGCTTAAGGGACTTACGAGACAATATCAAGCTGACCAACATTTATATTACAGGCTCCCAAAAGGAGAAGAGGGTAAGAAAGGAGCAGAAAACTTACTCAAAGATATAATGTTTGAAAACATCCCTAACATGGCGGCGGGGGGGGGGGGGGGGGGGGGGAGATATATCAAATCCTGGAAGCCAAAAGCATTCCAAATGAGTCCAAAAAGACCCACACTATGACACACTATAATTAAATTCTCAAAAGGTAAAGGCAAAGAGAGAATCTTACAACAAGAGAAAAACAACTTGTTATGTACAAGGGAACCATCATAAGACTATCAGCAGATTTTTCAGCAGAAACTTTGCAGGCCAGGAAGAAGTGACATGATATAGTCAAAGTGCTGAAAGACAAAAACTGCCAACCAAGAATATTCTAACTGGCAAGCTCTCCTTCAGAACTGAAGAGGAGATAAAGAGTTTTCCAGACAAGCAAAAGCTAAAGGAGTTCATCACCACCAAGATGGCCTGGCCTTATAAGAAATGTTAAAGGGACTTCTTTGATATGAGATAAAAGAATGCTAATTAGTAACATGAAAACATATGAAAATATAAATCTCACTAGTAAAGATAAATATATAGTTATATATAGTTAAATTCAGAATACTTTAATGTGATGGGAATGGGTAAGTCATTTATAAAACTAGTATGAAGGTTAAAAGACAAAAAGTAGTAAAAATAACTATACAATAACTGGTTAATGAATAAACAAGATAAAAAATGTAAATTGTGACATCAAAAGCATAAAAAACGGAGAGGAAAGTAAAAATACCAAACTTTAGCATGCATTCAAAGTTAATCTGTCTTAGCTTACCATAGACTATTACTAACTATAAGATGTTTTATATAAGCCTTGTGGTATTCACAAAGCAAAAACCTATAACAGATACCTAGAAGATAAAAAGAAAGGAATATGAGCATACCATTAGAGAAAATTATCATTGCCCAAAGCAGGAGGGCAAGATAGGAAGGAACAAAGAAATTATAAAACATCCAGAAAAAAATTAACAAAATGGCAAATGTAAGTCCACACCTACCAATTATGACTTTAATGTAAATAAACTAAATTCTCCAGTCAAAAGTCTTGGAATGGCTGAATGAGTAAAAAACAAGACCCAACTATATGTGAACTGCAAGAGACTCACTACAGCTTTAAGGACATACATATTGAAAGGGAAGGGATGAAAAAAGATATTCCGTACAAATGGAAACCAAAAGAAAGCAAGGTTAGTTATACTTATATCAGACAAAATAGACTTTAGACAAAGGCTATAATAAGAGGCAAAGAAAATCATTATATAGTGATAAGGACTAGTATTGTTCCTTTAACCTAGAATGTGTTAAGGACTCAAATTTGGCCACGATCCTCAAAAAGCAAAGGTAAACCAATTCACTACTAGAGTAAACTTTTCCCAGAGAACTGATGGTAGCACCTCTTCACACACACAAGGGTCTGTGTGTTCCACATATGGCGGCTTCTCTGTGATGAAATAGAAGGTTGCAGTGGGTGCACAATCTCTCTCATGGAAACAACTGCACTCTATTGTATTTGCTGTAATTGGTGTACCTCTCATGCACTGTTGATTCCGAGTAATGACAGAGGAAGGACTTGGCAGCCATACAATAAAGATATAGCTGGACTTAGCAAAGTTGGGGTAATTAGAGGATTGTTAGTAAGATTTCTCTGTCCTCTGTTCTTTAAATCTAGGCTGCTCTCTTCACATAGCAGCTCCGCATTTAGCTCTGCTAAATCCCTCTGCTTCACACCCATATCCCCATGTTTTGGTGTCTTTTTGCCTGGATTAAGCTACCCTTGTTCTCTTGCCCAGTTTTTAAATGTACATATTGTTGAAGACTTTTTTTTTCAAGTTGGAAAGAAAAAAGTATATTTTTTCCCAGAGTCCCCTGAAATTTGGGACATGTTTTAGAAGTCTTCAGGCTTCCTCCTGCTGAGTTACTCTTACATAAAATATTTTCCTCACTGATGGCAGGAACAACTTCATGACACCTCTATTTCTCATGTAAAATGAAAAAGATGAAATACTGGGACATTTCCAAAATTAAGGGGAATTCTACTTTACATGGAAGATTTTTAATAAACGGAACCGGAAGCTGGAACCAGAATTATACACAGGAAATTTAGATTCAAACATGGATTTATTAGCCCTCAACAGTTGATTCTTGTTCAACTTTGTGCCCATGATTCAATATCATCCAGCCAACACATATTTATGTGTATTCTTTCCTGCATTAAGTACTTATTGAGCTGGTTTTTTTACCATAGTGCTGGGACACAGTATGAGCTGAATGCATACAAAGTTTCAAAAATGATATTATCTCTCAGAGAAATAAAGAGATGATTAATAAAGACCTTTTTGGACCAAGGACCAAGGACTACAGACCACCGATGTAGACTCCATCAGTGTACTGATGCTAGCGAGCAAAGACACAAAGGTCCAAAATCACCTTTGGTATGTAAGTATGCCATCTGTGTATGTTATATATATGTTATACAGATGGGTCACATAACACATAACCTGGAGAAAGTTGTTTTTTTATATGACTATTTACTCACCCCAAATTCCCATGAATATTGCAAAGAACACTGTTGACTCGTTATCAAATAAATGGGAGATCTGTAAAAACAGCAATAACATCACAAAGGTTACTTAGTGTATCAAATGCGATACAAAAAGAGAGAAATTCCAAGTCTTTTCATCGTTCCACAATGCATACATACCTTTGAAGCCAAACACGTGGTATTTAGTCTCCAATAATCACACACTTGATCACAGAGTGGACACATGATAATCTGACCTCCAATTGTAGGGTCACAGATCTCAGTGCTGCAGAGGGAACAGCAAAGTTATTTTCAAAGTGATGTGTTTTCAGGTGACAGAACCACTGTCTATACAGCTTCTCACACATGGCGGAGGGGTAATAAAGCAGCAATTTCTGTCGTTGGTCAAGTCATGTTTTGAGAAACAGAATATTTACAGCTGATCATTAAAAACAGATTTTCCATAAAGCACCAGGTGAGGGGCAGCTGTTATGTTTTGTTTTGTTTTTTTTTTCTCTCAAAAATATCAATTATCGGGTGCCTGGGTGGCTCAGTCGTTAAGCGTCTGCCTTCGGCTCAGGTCATGATCCCAGGGTCCTGGGATCGAGGCCCGCGTCGGGCTCCCTGCTCGGCGGGAAGCCTGCTTCTCCCTCTCCCACTCCCCCTGCTTGTGTTCCTGCTCTCGCTATCTCTCTCTCTGTCAAATAAATAAATAAAATCTTAAAAAAAAAAAAAAAATCAATTATCTGCCTGCCATCAGGAAACATTCTGAAAACATGCCAGGGAAATAATAACAACAGTCTCAGTTAGTATAACAGCGAGATGTTCTCTCTGTTTGGGCAATTCAGTGGCACTCACCTGCTTGAGTTACCATCCATTGATAATAAGCCATAAATGAAACAAGCTAAGCCAACTATAGCTGCAAAGGACAGCATTTCGGTGTAAAATCCAAGAAAGACAAAATACATGGCAATTTTTTCTCCAAAATAATTCCTATGAAAGAAGGTAGAAATAAGATCAAAGGTTAGAAGAATGATACCATCCAGAGAGCTTTGGTTTTGTATTCAGACAAGACCTATATTCCTGGCTCCTTTGCTTTCTAGCCCTGCGATTTTGGTAAAGTTACTAAACTCTCCTCACTTTGGTTTCCACAACACAAAATACAGGATGATGCTTATCCACAGAACTGGTATAATGACTAAAGGAGATAGCACATAAAAGTCAGAAACCAACTGAGTATAAGTTAAGTTTTAATTCTGAGATAATAAGGTAATTTGAAAAGCTTCTAAGTTTTAAGGAGAGTTTAAATGTATTGAAATAAACTGCAGAACGTTCTGCAATGTAACTTCCAGCAATTAAGATCAAATCACATTCACAATGTGAATGGAGTTTGGCTTTATTTCTCTTTCTAATATAAAGAAGGTACTCTGACCACATTAGACAAGGTTCTATGTATAAGCTTCCATCTTCCTGCAATTTTGGATCTCTGATGGATGTTTACAGGGTTGTGAGATGGGTAGCAAACCAAGGAATTAAAAATGACCACATAATAAGAGTTCCGTAAAATACGCAGTTCGGTTCTTGCTTTACAAAAAGTTAAAAAGTTACAGCATTACATGTCCTAAGTGTTTAAGTCTTACCACCAAGGTTTTTTTCTTGTTTCTGTTTTTGTTTTTCAGACCAAGTCCCCCTTAAGGAATCCCTTAAGGAATCCGAGAATATAGTTTTCTCTGTCTCAAAAACCTCATTTTTTAAAACCAGATTAATCCTCCTATTCATATAGAGTTCGGCTTATCAAATCTGTGAAACCTTTCCACAGTTTCCAAGGCAGATAGATATGATCCCTTCTGGGTTCTAATAGCATGCTATATCACCAACTATTACATCACTTAATATTAACTTATAATTTCCATACATGCTCAAAAATACAACTCTGAACATAAGGGTATAAACTTAATTTCCCAATATTTACATATTTTCTTGTATTCAGTACTAATTTTATTGAGCCTCATATTCTTCAAGTACTCAAACATCCTAATCTTTTCTAATTAAAACAGGCATCTCACTGCTTATACCATCTTTCATTCTTTTCACTGATTATAAACATTTTTGCACTGTTGTTTTCTCTTGTTCTGTTCCTCAAATCACTATAAACTTGAAATTAAATTATAACTCCATCATAGTCCCTTGTTAATTTGCCACTCCCAAATTCCTTAGGCTCACTTACACTTAGGATAAATGAATTTGTTTTTTTCTTTTCTTTTCTTTTTTGCTGAAAAATACAGCAATTACTTCAATACTGCATAATATAAAAATCTTTTTTTTTTTAAGATTTTGTTTATTTACTTGAGAGAGAGAGAGAGCACGAGCCAGGGGAGGGCCAGAGGGAGAAGGAGAAGGAGACTACCCATTGAGCACAGAGCCCAACACATGACTGGATCCCAGGACCCTGAGATCATGACCTGAGCCGAAGGCAGATGCTTAACCAACTGAGCTACCCAGGCGCCCCAAAACATCAAAATCTTTTAATAAAGGATAAAAGTATTTGATTTTGTGGAGTTTACTATTCATCATATCTATTTCCACTTGATGTTTTAAAAATTACAAAACCAATCATTTTTTGAAGTGAAGATATTAATATTACTGCTATAGATTTAACCTAAATTCTTTGGGAATTCATAAAGAAACCAGATATTTCAACAACCTTAATTTTAAAGAACTACCTTTTTCTCCCTTTTAAATTTCAAGAATCTTACTCCTTGAGAATTAAAAAAAAAAGTCTTCAAGAACTCCAGACTTTTAATTAGTATTAAAAAATTCTTAAAAAGAGAAATTCTCAGATGAGCATTTATTATATATGGAATCATAGAAATTATTTTACTAAACTTTCGATTTGGGAAGCTTAACAATCACAGATTAACAACTAAACCATCTCTTGCAAATGTAAAATGCAAAAGACATATCTCAGATTTGTATTATGGCAAAAATGTACACAATATTGAAATAACATTTAAGATGTTAAATTATCTCATTATTCATAACAAAGAAAATGGGAGAACTCTAATAATATGAGATACTCTATAAAGACCCAAATATAAAGAGAACCTTTCTTTTGAGTATTTATTTTTAGAAAAATGAGCCTTATATGCATACCTACGGTATTTCTTAATCTGCCCATTTTACTTACTAGACTTTGAACCCTTCTGTGGCCCCATAGCATCTAAACAGCACGTTGACAGGTAGGAGACATTCATTAATATTGTTTGTGAGATCTGGTGAGAAGGCATTGGTCTAATTTTGTATTTCCAAGACTTAGTCTGAGCCACAGCAAATAGTCAAAAGAATGATGATATAATTGAGCTGAGTATGGGCTTGAGGAATGAGCAAACAAATGCAAACATTTAATTAAAAGGGATTCATTTTTATAGTGAATTTATGGCATCTGAGACACTTAGCTATGACATTTAATAACATTTGAATAGCACCATTATATTCAATATAAATATGTTTATTCTAAGCTATTTACTATATAGGCATATATTAAGTATTAAACCACTCAGAATAGGTGAGATCAAAAGAAAAATAGAGAGAGCTCTTAAATTGGAAAGAAAAAATAAGATCAGAGGGCATGTAACACTGAAGACTGATAAACCAATGACGGCAACCTCAGTATTCCTACCTTTTCTTTAAAAATAAAATCTAATATGACAAAATGATCAGTACCCAAAAGACAGCAAAACTATTTACAAACGTTTGAACATGAAACTAAAGTTTGGTGCAGAGGTAACATGAACTATGTGAAATCTCAGAAATCAGACTCCTAAATTCTAAATCTCTTTCTAGCCATCCCAGGGCATCCTGTCTTCCTTTTTTTTTTTTTTTTTTTTTTTGAAATTTTCCATATCCAATCATCCACTAAATGCAATAAATTTTGTTATAAAAATATTTTTCTAATCCATAGTCACCTCTCCTTTCTATTACCAATATCTTGCATGTGACCATCAATACCTATTCCTGAAAATTTTTAATAGCCTCCTTACTTCCCTGACCTCAGTCTTGCATCCATCTCTCAACTATCTTCCTTATTTCCAATGAGGTGATGGTTCTTTTTTTTTTTTTGTAGTTTTTAATTTTATTATGTTATGTTAGTCACCATACAATACATCATTAGTTTTTGTTTTTGTTTTTGTTTTTTAAGATTTTATTTATTTATTTGACAGAGAGAGAGAGAGAACAAGTAGGTAGAGAGGCCGGCAGAGGGAGAGGGAGAAGCAGGCTCCCCGCTGAGTAGGGAGCCCAATGTGGGGCTCGATCCCAGGACCCTGGGATCATGACCTGAGCCGAAGGCAGCGGCTTAACCGACTGAGCCACCCAGGTGCCCCACATCATTAGTTTTTGATGTAGTGATCCACGATCCATTGTTTTCGTATAACACCCAGTGCTCCATGCAGTACGTGCCCTCCTTAATACCCATCACCGGGCTAACCAATCCCCCCTCCCCCCTCCCCTCTAAAACCCTGTTTGTTTCTCAGGTCCATAGTCTCTCATGGTTCATCTCTCCCTCCAATTCCCCCCGCCCATTTTTCCCTTCCTTCTCCTAATGTTCTTCATGTTATTCCTTATGTTCCACAAATAAGTGAAACCATATGATAATTGACTTTCTCTGCTTGACTTATTTCACTTAGCATAATCTCCTCCAGTCCCATCCATGTTGATGTAAAAGTTGGGTATTCATCCTTTCTGATGGCTGAGTAATATTCCATTGTATATATGGACCACATCTTCTTTATCCATTCATCTGTTGAAGGGCATCTCGGCTCTTTCCACAGTTTGGCTATTGCGGACATTGCTGCTATGAACATTGGGATGCATATGGCCCTTCTTTTCACTACATCTGTGTCTTTGGGGTAAATACCCAGGAGTGCAATTGCTGGGTCATAGGGTAGCTCTATTTTTAAATTTTTGAGGAACCTCCACACTGTTTTCCAAAGTGGCTGTACCAACTTGCATTCCCACCAACAGTGTAAGAGGGTTCCCCTTTCTCCACAACCTCTCCAACATTTGTTGTTTCTTTCCCTGTCCATTTTGGCCATTCTAACTGGTGTAAGGTGGTATCTCAGTGTGGTTTTGATTTGGATTTCCCTGATGGCTAATGATGATGAACATTTTTTCATGTGTCTGTTAGCCATTTGTATGTCTTCTTCAGAGAAGTGTCTGTTCATCTCTTCTGCCCACTTTTTGACTTGATTATTTGTTTTTTGAGTGTTGAGTTTGAGAAGTTCTTTATAGATTTTGGATACCAGCCCTTTATCTGTAGTGTCATTTGCAAATATCTTCTCCCATTCTGTGGGTTGCCTCTTTGTTTTGTTGACTGTTTCCTTTGCTGTGCAGAAGCTTTTTATCTTGATGAAGTCCCAAAAGTTCATTTTTGCTTTTGTTTCACTAGCTTTTGGAGATGTATCTTGAAAGAAGTTGCTGTGGCCGATGTCAAAGAGGTTACTGCCTATGTTCTCCTCTAGGATTTTGATGGATTCCTGTCTTACATTGAGGTCTTTCATCCACTTTGAGTTTATCTTTGTGAATGGTGTTAGAGAATGGTCGAGTTTCATTCTTCTGCATGTGGCTGTCCAATTTTCCCAGCACCATTTATTGAAGAGACTGTCTTTTTTCCATTGTATGTTTTTTCCTGCTTTGTCAAAGATTATTTGACCATAGAGTTGAGGGTCCATATCTGGGTTCTCTATTCTGTTCCATTGGTCTGTATGTCTGTTTTTGTGCCAGTACCATGCTGTCTCGGTGATCACTGCTTTGTAATATAGCTTGAAATCGGGCAACGTGATGCCCCCAGCTTTGTTTTTCTTTTTCAACATCTCCTTGGCGATTCGGGGTCTTTTCTGATTCCATACAAATTTTAGGATTGTTTGTTCCAGCACTTTGAAAAATGTCATTGGAATTTTGATCGGGATGGCATTGAAGTTATAGATTGCTCTGGGTAGCATAGACATTTTAACAATGTTTATTCTTCCGATCCATGAGCACGGAATATTTTTCCATCTTTTTGTGTCTTCTTCAATTTCTTTCATTAGTTTTGTAGTTCCTAGAGTATAGATCCTTTACCTCTTTGGTTAGGTTTATTCCAAGGTATCTTATGGTTTTTGGTGCTATTGTAAATTGAATCGTTTCTTTAATTTCTCTTTCTACAGTTGCGTTGTTAGTGTATAAGAAAGCAACTGATTTCTGTGCATTGATTTTGCATCCTGCCACATTACTGAATTGCTGGATGAGTTCTAGTAATTTGGGGGTGGAGTCTTTTGGGTTTTCCACATAAAGTATCATGTCGTCTGCGAAAAGAGAGAGTTTGACTTCTTCTTTGCCAATTTGAATACCTTTTATTTCTTTTTGTTGTCTGATTGCTGTTGCTAGGACTTCTAGTACTATGTTGAACAACAGTGGTGAGAGTGGGCACCCTTGACGTGTTCCTGATCTTAAGGGAAAGGCTCTCAGCTTTTCCCCATTGAGGATGATATTCGCTGTGGGTTTTTCATAGATGGATTTTATGAGCTTGAGGAATGTTCCCTCTATCCCTATACTCTGGAGAGTTTTAATCAGGAAAGGATGTTGTATTTTGTCAAATGCTTTTTCTGCATCAATTGAGAGGACCATATGGTTCTTCTTCCTCTTCTTATTAATGTGTTCTATCACATTGATTGATTTGTGAATGTTGAACCACCCTTGCATCCCGGGGATAAATCCCACATGGTCGTGGTGGATGATCCTTTTAATGTATTGTTGGATTCTATTAGCTAGGATTTTGGAATCCATATTCATCAGGGATATCGGTCTGAAATTCTCCTTTTTGATGGGGTCTTTGCCCGATTTGGGGATTAAGGTAATGCTGGCCTCATAGAATGAGTTTGGAAGTTTTCCTTCTGTTTCTATTTTTTGAAACAGCTTCAGTAGAATAGGTATTATTTCTTCTTTGAATGTTTGGTAGAATTCCCCAGGGAATCCATCAGGCCCTGGACTCTTGTTTTTTGGGAGGTTTTTGATCACTGCTTCAATCTTGTTACTGGTTATTGGCCTATTCAGGTTGTCAATTTCTTCCTGTTTCAGTCTTGGCAGCTTATAGGTTTCCAGGAAGGCCTCCATTTCATCCAGATTGCTCAGTTTATTGGCATATAGTTGTTGATAATAATTTCTAATAATTGTTTCTATTTCCTTGGTGTTAGTCGTGACCTCTCCCCTTTCATTCATAATTTTATTAATTTGGGTCCTTTCTCTCTTCTTTTGGATAAGTCTGGCCAGTGGTTTATCAATCTTATTAATTCTTTCAAAGAACCAGCTTCTAGTTTCATTGATCTGATCTACTGTGTTTCTGGTTTCTAATTCACTGATTTCTGCTCTAATTATTTCTCTTCTAATGCGTGGCTTAGGCATCGTTTGTTGCTTTTTCTCTAGTTCTTTAAGGTGTAGAGCTAGTTGGTGAATTCGGGATTTTTCTATTTTTTTGAGTGAGGCTTGGATGGCTATGTATTTCCCCCTTAGGACCGCCTTTGCAGTATCCCATAGGTTTTGGACCGATGTGTTTTCGTTCTCATTGATTTCCATGAATTGTTTAAGTTCTTCTTTGATTTCTTGGTTGACCCAAACATTCTTGAGCAGAGTGGTCTTCAGCTTCCAAGTGTTTGAATTTCTGCCAAATTTTTTCTTGTGATTGAGTTCCAGTTTTAGAGCATTGTGGTCTGAGAATATGCAGGGAATAATCTCAATCTTTTGGTATTGGTTGAGACCTGATTTGTGACCCAGTATATGGTCTATTCTGGAGAAAGTTCCATGTGCGCTCAAGAAGAATGAGTATTCTGTTGTTTTAGGGTGGAATGTTCTGTAAATATCTATGAGGTCCATCTGGTCCAATGTATCATTCAAAGCTCTTGTTTCCTTGTTGATTTTCTGCTTAGATGATCTGTCCATTGCTGAGAGTGGAGTATTGAGGTCTCCTACAATTAACGTATTGTTATCAATATGACTCTTTATTTTGGTTAATAGTTGGCTTATGTAGATGGCTGCTCCCATGTTGGGGGCATAGATGTTTACAATTGTTAGATCTCCTTGTTGGATAGACCCTTTAAGAATGATATAGTGTCCTTCTGTGTCTCTTATTACAGACTTTAGTTTAAAATCTAATTTCTCTGATATAAGAATTGCTACCCCAGCTTTCTTTTGAGGTCCACTGGCATGGAAGATAGATCTCCATCCCTTCACTTTCAGTCTGGATGTATCTTTAGGTTCAAAATGAGTCTCTTGTAGACAGCATATGGATGGGTCCTGTCTTTTTATCCAATCTGCAACCCTGTGCCGTTTTATGGGAGCGTTTAGGCCGTTCACATTGAGAGTGATTATTGAAAAATATGAATTAATTGTCATCATGTTGCCTGTGAAGACGTTGTTTTTATAGATTGTCCCTGTAAATTTCTGTTGTAGATCACTCTTGGGGTCTTTCTCCTTTTATAGAACCCCCCTTAATATTTCTTGCAGGGCCGGCTTAGTGGTCACATATTCTTTCAACTTCTGCCAGTCGTGGAAGCTCTGCATCTCTCTATCCATTCTAAATGAAAGCCTTGCCGGATAAAGTATTCTTGGCTGCATGTTCTTCTCATTTAATACCCTGAATATGTCTTGCCAGGCCTTTCTGGCTTGCCAGATCTCTGTGGATAGGTCTGACGTTATTCTGATGTTCCTCCCTCTGTACGTAAGGAATCTCTTCCCCCTAACTGCCCTTAAGATGGTTTCCTTGGTTCTAAGATTTGCAAGTTTTACTATTACATGCTGGGGTGTTGGCCTGTTTTCCTTGATCTTAGGAGGGGTCCTCTCTGCCTCTAGGACTCGAATGTTTGTTTCATTCCCCAGATTAGGGAAGTTCTCAGCTACGATTTGCTCAAATACATCTTCTAGCCCTCTCTCTCTCCACTCCCTCCAGGATTCCAATTATTCTGACATTGGAACGCCTCATGGTGTCACTTATTTCTCTGATTCTATTTTCATGGATTCTGAGTTGTTTTCCCTGGCCTCCTCTTTTCCCTTTTTATCTATTATACTGTCTTCCAGATCGCTTATTCTCTCTTCTGTCTCAGTTACCCTAGCTGTTAGATTATCTAGATTGGATTGGATCTCATTGATAGCATTTTTAAGTTCTGCCAATTCACCTTTCATTTCTGCCCTTAGAGACTCTATGTTGCCATTAATTGGTTTCTCCATTCTAGCCATTGTCTTCACAATTGCTAGCCTGAATTCCATCTCTGACATCTTGGTTATATCTGCATCCATTTGTAAATCGCATAAGTCATAATCTCTGAGTCTTTTCTGTTTTGGGGGCTCCTCCTCCTAGTCATTCTGTTGATGGGTGTTTGAGGGAATGTATAGAGTCCAAATTATTGACCAGAACCCAAGCAAGATGCACCTGTTTTCTTGGGACCTTAGGGTTGCTGGCCTCTTGTTTTCCCAGCCTGTCTTCTGCGGGAGGGGCCTGCCGTGCTGTTACCAGGCAACCCTGTTTGGGCGGAGTTGCCCTGCGCCCCTGTGGCGGAGGATGGGCTCAGTGGGAATCAGTCTTTGGGACTTTTGTTCTCTGGCGCCTTTCCCTGGCGGCTTTCCACGTCTCTTCCGCAAGTCAGAGCAGAAGAGACCGTTTCCAACCCTCTGCCTCAGAGCAGAGAGACCTCAGTCTGTTCTTCAGTGAGCTCTCCAGGCCACACCGTCTCCGTTTCTGTCCATGGTGCTATAAACTGCAGCGTCCTGGGTTGTGCGCCTCTCCGCAGCGCTCCGAGCCCTGCCTCCAGGTCGGGGCATGTCTCTGCCCTTTGTGCTTCTAAAACCACCAGCCGCTCCCAGCTCGCGTGCGCGGCTCCGCCGCTCGGGGTTTCCACCCCAGGGATTGCAGTTCACCGGCGCGACCCCAGCGCACTGGGTTTCCGTCTCGGAGGCTGCAGTTCGCGTGCGCGCGACGGTCGCTCCAGGTTTCTGTCTGGGGGGGCTGCGGTTCGCGTGCACGCGACCCCGCCACATTGGTTTTCTGCCCTGGGGGCTGCCCTAAAGTCCTTTCCTGACGCTACTGGTCTGCAAGTCTGTGCCCGTCCCCAGCGCGCGAGGCTGTCACTCACCCGCGGTGTAGGATCCCCATGGCCAGGCACCCTCCCACTGCCGTTTATCCTCCGATATCTGCCCGCAGAATCACGGCTCTCCACTTCGTACCTCAAAACCAACCGCCTGCAATATTCTGTTTGTAGAGATCCAGATCTTCTTACATCTCAGGCTGGTTTCGTGGGTGCTCAGAGTGGTCTGGTAGATATCCAGCTCAATTCCGGGGACCAGTTGAAATAGGGTCCCCTACTCCTCCACCATCTTTCCCCTCTCCTTGAGGTGATGGTTCTAAAGCAAAAACTGAACCATGTCCTTTTCCTGCTTCAAAAAGGTTTTTATCCCTTCTTTTAGCAGTGTGTGCATGATGTTGCTGATAAACATTCAAGTCTCACCTTCTTCTACTCCTATATGAAGAACTAAATGCCCAGTGTTCCTCCTCAGCCCAGTGCTCTGCACTACGTCTCTCTGCCTGAGACATTCTTACCTAACTTGTTTACTTTGGAACTTACTACTTATCTTTCAAGACACAGCTCAAGAATAAGTGCTGTGAAACTTTCCCTGAACTTGTCACAAAAGTAGGTGCTTTTTCATCTGTGCTCTGTTCTTTCAGGAGTATCGCTCTGTTATAATTATTATAAATTTGGGTGTCTTCCTGTGAATATATTCATAACCATCAAAACCATGTTCTGATTATCTTTGTAGCCCTACTCTCTTGCCTAGTATCTATCTAGTGATGTTTAATAAATGCTCATTAAAGGAACCGTGTGCATTGTAATCATGCATCTATGGACAATTCCTTTCTCTTCTTAAGGATGTTTTTTATTTTTATCATCTTGCTATCAAGTGCTACCAAGTCTCTAAAACTTTTCCTAAAACCATAAAATCAACAAGGAAAAGAAATAAAAGCACACCCAATACAGGCCTTCAGCATCATGACAGAGAATACCATGATCTTCAAATTAACTATAAGTAAAGAAAAAAACCCAGTTCCAAGAGATGACCTGCCACCTGTTGTCACAAACCTGAGGTACCAGAGAGCAAGGAAGAAGATGCTTAAGAAGTTCCAGTAAAAAAAAAAAAAAAAAAAAAAATAAAAAAGGGGCAAAAAAAAAAAAAAAAAAAAAAAAAAAGTAAAGTTGGGTACAGACATTAAACAAATACAGACAAAATAACCGCCAGGGGGAGAAAAAGATGTAACTAAATGTCATAATACTGAACACATTTTGGGATAGGGTAATCCACAGCACTGGTCAAAAGGAAGGGATCTGAAAATAAGCAGGAATGGAAGCCTCAAAGAAGCAACATTTGGGGGGGAAGAGTCAGATGTAAATGGTGGTACTCCTTAAAGGTGTGGCAGGAAAGAGAAAGAAGAAAATAAGAGGGATCCTGTAGATCCTAGACAATAACCACACACCATCATCCATAAAAGAGACTGCATGGAATAGTAAAGGGCTAGCAGAAGAGTGCACTCTAATGCTTGAAACACTGTGAGTTAAATACAAATAGACAAAAGCAGACCATGTCTATACAAAACTATATTAGAAAAACCAACAATGTTAAACAAATAATTTCAGCTAATGAATATTCTCCCAAAGGAACATAAGAAATAGTGGAATAAAACACTACACATTGAATTAAATTTTCTCAAATAAATAATTGAAAACATAAGAAAATACCAGAAATATATAAATAATAAGTGTGGGAATTGGAATAAATAAAACAAGAGGTGAAAGAACTCCATAAAGAGAGGAAAAAGAAAAATTGCAAAAGGTTGTATCAGAATTGATGCTGAAATTATGCTGAAATTTTTATTGCTTTTGGATTTTTAGTGACAATGCTTTGTTTTTTAAGATTTTATTTATTTATTTGAGAGAGAGAGAGAGCACAAGTGGGGTGAGGGTCAGAGGGAGAAGCAGACTCCCTGCTGAGCAGGGAGCCTGATGCGGGGCTCGATCCCAGGACCCTGGGATCCTCTATAATTTGTGTGTACAAAAAAGGTATTGTCTGGTATTCAAAAGGGAGAATAAAGGGACAATTAAGTGAAAATCTAATAAAAGACAGTAAGAAAAATGAAACCTATCAGAAAAATGAAAATGACATGGAGAAGTAAAAAGAGTCTCAGAGAAATTGTTTGATATAAAGGCAGACAAAAAAAGACCAATATACATATAAGTGGAGTCCAAAGAAAACAAAAATACTGGAAAAGATCTGATATTTTAAAACTATAATCCAAGAACACTTTCCAGAAGGAAAAAAAAAAAAAAAATAGAAGGTATGCATTGAAAGGATCCAGTAGGAACCAGGAAAAACTGACTTAGAACAATCACCTCCAAAACATAATGTGTTAAAACAATCAGATTTTAAAACAAACGAGCAAGCAAACAAAACTCTCGGAGCTTCCTAGCAAAATGATAAAGTAATGTTCTAGGACAAAACAATTTTCTACTCATGAGGACACACTGGAGGCATTTCCACAAGGCAAGGACACCCACTATCTCTACTACTATTTAATATTGTTCTGGAATTACTAGCCAATGCAACTGAACAAAAGAAAATAACTGGAGACCTAAGAATTGGTAAAGAAAAAAGTAAACTATTTCTATTTAAAAATGACAGGGTGGGACACCTGGGTGGCACAGTCAGTTAAGTATCCGATTCTTGGTTTCAGCTCAGGTCGTCATCTCAGGGTCATGAGATCAAGCCCCACATCAGGCTCCTAGCTCGGTGTGGAGTCTGCTTGAGTTTCTCTCTCCCTCTGCCCCTTCTACTCATGCATGTGCTCTCTCCCTCTCAAATAAATAAATAAATCTTTTAAAAAATAACAAATAAATAAATAAATAAATAAGACATGGTACTATACCTAGATAACCTTAAAGAATCAATGAAAAAAACTAATTCAATGAAGAATTCATCAAGGTGTCAGAATATAAAATTAAGATGCAAAAATCAATAGCATTCAGTATATAAATAAAAACAAGTTAGAAGATATATTATGAGAATACATAATTTATAATAGCAACAAAAAATATAAAGTACCTAGCATTAAACCTAAGAAAGTTGCCTAACCTATACAAAGAAAAATCTACAAGACTCCTGAAAAACCCAAAAGTAGGCTTGAACAAAGACATATCTTTTCCTTGACATGCCTTCTCCTTGATTAGGATGACTGAATTATCATCAAACTATCAGGTCTATCTAAGTTAATTTGTAAATTTAATGTGATACCCATATAAATACCAACAATCTGTTTTTTAGTAAAGAGCTAGCCAAGTTGATACTAAAGTTTATATGGAAGAATAAATATGCAGAATGTAAAAGGAAACACTGAGAGTAAAACCTATGATGAAGTATTAGCCCAACCAGATTTTAAAACATACTACATAGTACTACTACATAGTAAAACATATGTAGCAAAGGTGCTATAATGAAAACAGCCTGGTACTGATACATGAGAAGCTAGTTAGATCAAAGGAATAAAACAGAACATCTAGAAAGAAACTCCATTGCATAAAGAAATCTAGTTTAAGATAAAGGTAGTACCTCAAATCACTGAGACATCAATAAACTTCTTAATAAATGGTGTTGGGACAAATAGATAAAAGTAGATCTACTCCTCACATGATATGTAAGAAAAATTCTAAATGGATCAGGAATCTAAACACAAAAAATGAAACTATGCAAGTAAAAGAAAATGTAGGAGAATTCCTCTATAATTTGTGTGTACAAAAAAGGTATTGTCTGGGCGCCTGGATGGCTCAGTCGTTACACATCTGCCTTCGGCTCAGGTCATGATCCCAGGGTCCTGGGATTGAGCCCCGCCATCAGGCTCCCCGCTTAGCAGGGAGTCTGCTTCTCCCTCTGACCCTCACCCCACTTGTGCTCTCTCTCTCTCTCTCAAATAAATAAATAAAATCTTAAAAAACAAAACATTGTCACTAAAAATCCAAAAGCAATAAAAATTTTGATAAAGTTGACTTCATATAAAATAAGAAAATACTTCTACATAGCAAAAACCAAACAAACAAATAAAAACAAAACCCATATACAAAGTCAAAATGCAAATGACAAACTTGGAGAAAATATTAGGAATATGTATTATAGATAAAGGATTATAAAACCTCAGTATATAAAAAACTTAAAAACACTAAAAAAGAAGGCAAAAATTCTATAGAAAAATGGACAAAAGGTATGAATATACAATTCATTAAAAAGCTACAAAAATGTCCCTTACCATATGAAAAGATGTGCAATTTCATGCATATTAAGGGAAATACAAATTAAAACTACACTAAAATACCATTTCTCACCTGTCAGCTAGCAAGAATTAGAAAACTTGACAGTGCACGCTGTACTCTCATACATTGTTCGTGGGAATTCCATATAGTCCAATCCCACTGAGAGGGAATTTGGCAATTTTTAAAAAATTTTATTTATTTATTTATTTATTTATTTATTTATTTTTAAAATTATGTTATGTTAGTCACAATACAGTACTGCATTGCATGGAGCACTGGGTGTTACACACAAACAATGAATCATGGAACACTACATCAAAAACTAATGATGTACTGTATGGTGAATTTGGCAAATTTTAACACAACTATATATGCACTTACCCTGCAACCCAACAATCTCACACATATGGATTTACCCTGAAGATACTCCCAACAATATGTCCAAGGACACATAATGGTGTACCATAAAGCAGAGAAATGAATGATAATGTCTCCAATGAATTCATGCATTGATCTTCAGGATATACTGTTAAGTGAAAATAGCAAAGTGCTGAAGAGTCTATATAGAATGCCACTTTTGTTTAACAAGGAGAAATTTTAGAGAATACATATATCTGCTTCTTTTGATAAAGATAAATCAGGAAACAATGAAGTTGGCAAGCTATAAGGGGTAAGGAATGAGAGAAGCGGGCAAGAAATGGGTGAAAGGTATCTGGGAAGGAGTGCCGCTCCCCTGGGTTTTAACTAATATTGAAAACAAACTGAAATAAGCCTTATTATGCCAAAAGTGAAAAGGGTAGCGTTTTGGGGAGGAAAAAGGAGGAATGTTAGAAAGACATGGGATCCAGTTCCAAGGGCTTTGGTGAAAGAATGATGAGGGACAACTAGTAAATGTGGAAGGAGTGCTGCAGTTGGAAACTCATTTTGCAGCCAAAACAGTGAATACTGGTTCAGCTGAGAATCATTCTGTATGCTAAGTCTAGGGAGAAATTGTAATGAGTAACACAACATCCCACAGATTGTTTATTACTAGGAGGGTAAAAACAGTGGAGAAGTCCAACAAACTCTTAACTGGATAATCAAAATCAATATAAAAAATGAGGGGCTTATAGAAGCAAGGGGAAAATAATATATAGAGCTGTGAAACGGGATCACACTTTGGATGCTCAAAATTACCATCAACGACCCGGTGCTCCCCCAAGCTAAAAGTCAACCCAGAAGACGGTGTCCGTGGCTGGTGCTGCTATCTCTAACGTCACAGGAGGGGGCCTGCGGGGCTGGGACCCAGGTCTCTGAGGAGGAGGTATGGCAAGTTGGTGGGCTATCTCACAACAGATATGGGGTTGGATCTGCAAGTGTTGGCAAAGCTGTAAACAGCATTCAGCCACAGCAATAGGAACGCACGGCCACAGCCAGGAAAGAATTGTTGGGGAAATGCTCACAGGAAGCAACAGGAAACACATAAATAAACCAATAGAAACAAATCCTCTTTTCCTCCTCCCATCTTTCGGTCTCCTTAGCGCTTCTTGCTGGCAGAGCCCAGCAGTGAGCTAACTGGCAAAGCATGCTGGTGATACTCAGAGTTCCAGCCTCAATTTCACAAAGCAGATTATAGAAAGGTGGGCTGCAGCTGAGAAACAATAGCTTAATGACTGGTATGTAAGTGAGATCACATCAAGTGTTAATCTAGGAATCCACATCCAATTGCCACTTCCTACCCGCACAACTACAGGCCTTGCCCCCTGTCTCCGGCGTCATTTCCTTCCAGGCATCCTGGGGAGTCCCCAGACATGTCTCACTTGTACTAGGAATATCTGTGGGGAACAGCTTTCTTTTTTTTTTTTTTTTAAGATTTTATTTATTTATTTGACAGAGAGAGAGACAGTGAGAGAGGGAACACAAGCAGGGGGAGTGGGAGAGGGAGAAGCAGGCTTCCTGCCGAGCAGGGAGCCCGATGCGGGGCTCGATTCCAGGATCCTGGGATCGTGACATGAGCCGAAGGCAGAAGCTTAACCAACTGAGCCATCCAGGCGCCCCTGGGGAACAGCTTTCAACACTTTGTCCAGGTCACTGTGTAAGGATTGCAGCTCCTCCACGCCAGTGGTGTTCATTTCTCCAAGAAGGAATTCCCCCTTCCCCCTCTGAGTTTCTTCACTAAACCCATCTTACCCTCTATCTGAGAAAGTTAATCCTCTAAGAGGAGTGGGTTTGTTTGTTTGTTTGTTTTTTTATACAAATTGATTGGGGTGTAATTCATATATAATAAAATATACCTAAGTGTATAATTTGGTAAGTTCAAATGCATGCACTCTTGTAACTAAGTAAGAGACAGGCGAGGCTAGGTAGCGGGTTACATGACCAGGCTCACAGAAATCCCAGATGTGTTGGAGCACCTGGGTGGCTCAGTCAGTTAAGTGTCTGCCTTCAGCTCAGGTCATGATCTCAGGGTCCTGGGATGGAGCCCCACATCAGGCTCCCTGCTCAGCAGGGAGTCTGCTTCTCTCTCTCCCTCTGCCTCCCCCCTCATGCTCTCTCTTGCTCTCAAACAAATAAAATCTTAAAAAAAAAAAAAAAAGAAATTCCAGATGTGGAAAAATGTTATACACAAGATATTAACTAGAGAGAAGAAAACATAACAAATCCACTTTGTTTGTTCTAAATATAGACAAGATATTTTCATAATATTTACAAATCTATCTTGTTTGTCTTAAATGTTACAGACAAGATATTTGCCAAGTTCCCTGGTCAGTTTTTTATAAAAGACCGACCATAAAAGCCCTCAGTGGCAACCCATTCGGAACCCCTGTCTAGAGAGCTTTCCTTTCTGTTCTCAACTTCCGTTAATAAACTCTCAGTTCACCCTATTTTCCACAAGATTTATACTTCAACTCCATGAGGCAAGAACCCTGCAACCCCACAACCCTGCAATATGACCACCACCACAATCAACCATACAGAGCATTTCCATCATCTCAAAAAGTTCCCTTGAGACCCTTGCAGTTAACCCCTTCCCCAATACCAAGATCTGGGCAACTACTACTTTAATTTTGGTTCCTATAGTTTTGCCTTTTCCAGAATAATGTTTTATAAATGAAAACATAGGACTATGCAACATTTCGTGGCCTGCTTCTTTTCCTTAGCAAAATGCTTTGAAGATTCATCCTTTGATGTTGCATGTATCAGTAATTTATCTCAGAGAAAAATATCCATTGTGTGTATACATGATTGTTTGTTTATCCATTTATCAATTGATGGACCTTTGGGTTGCTTCCAGGTTTTTCTTATGAGTTAAGCTATGAACATTCAAATAATGGTGTTTTTGTGGACATATGCTGCATTTTTCCTGGGTAAAGACTTAGTGGGGGAATGGCTGGGTCATAAAAAAGTACATATTTGGGGCGCCTGGGTGGCTCAGTCGTTAAGGGTCTGCCTTCGGCTCAGGTCATGATCCCAGGGTCCTGGGATTGAGCCCTGTGTCGGGCTCCCTGCTCCACGGGAAGCCTACTTCTCCCTCTCCCACTCCCCCTGCTTGTGTTCCCACTCTCTCTAATAAATAAATTAAATCTTAAAAAAAAAAAAGAGTGCATATTTAACTTGATAAGAAACTAAAATTTTTTATAGAGTTTCTCCACCATTTTGCATTCCAGCAGCACTTAGAGATTTCAAGTTGCTCCAGATCCCTGTCAGCACTTACTGCTGTCAATTTTTTAGATTTTAGCTATAATAGTGGGTGGTGTAGTAGCATCTCAATGACAGACGTTTTAATTTTTATTCCTCTAGTGAATACAGATGCTATGTATTTTTTGATTACTAACTGGCCATCCATAAATGCTTTCTTTGGTCAAGTATCTGTTATAATCTTTTGTCCATTTTTAATGATTTTGTCTTATTATTGAATTTTAAGAGTTCCTTAAAATATTCTAAATGTCCTTTGTCCATATGTGTGTTACCAGTATTTTCTCCAGCCTGTGGTTTGCCTTTTTATTTTTATAACAGTGTCTTTTAAAGAGCAGACTTTATTATTATGAAGTCAAATTTATATATATTTAAATTGTACTTTTTGTGTCTTTCCTGAAAAGTCCATGCCAAACCCCAGGCCATATAAATTTTTCTGCTAAACATTCTTCTAGAAGTTTTATAGGTTTAGCCATTACACTAAGTTCCCTGATCCATTTCAAGTTAGTTTAAATTTTTGTATAGGAAAGGATCAAGATTCATGTTTTGCATATGGATTTCCATTTGTTCTAACATCATTTGTTTAAAGGACTATCCTTTCCCCAGTGAATAACCAGGTACCTTTGTTGAAAATCAATTGACCATATATGTGTGGATCTACTTCTGTACTCTCCTTTTATTAAAGTCTCCATTTGTTCATAATTTCATATATATAGAAAAAGTTGTAAGAATAATTTAGATAACTTCCATATACTCTTTAATTCTTTTATTGCAAAAATATTTTTCCATTTGTACTTTCTCTCTCTTCATATAACTCCCTCTCTCTCTTCATATATATATATATATCAAGAGACATATATGTCTATCTATCTATATACCTGTATCTATATATCAATATCTAACTTTGGACAATATAGATACAGACATATAGAGATATAAATATAGATGTAGATATCTTTTGATGAGCCATTTGAAAGTAAGTTGGTTGAATATGTCATGGTCCTTTATCCCTAAATACTTCATTGTCTGTTCCTAGAAAAAGAATATTATCTTACATAAACACTAAAAAGAAACCCTAGGGATAATAGTTGTTTTCTGCAGTTGCTACTTCTGTGATAACATAGTGTTTTCTTTTTTGCCTTTTAAGTTAACTAAAAAAATTTTCACCTAAGTTATCAGTTCTTTACATTAAACTTGGTTGAAATGAAAAAGCAGTATAGCTTGCTATAAATGGGAAGTTATTATAGTAAGAAGATGAAAAACTTTTAAAAATTATTAAATTTATGCTAGGCACTGTCACCTGATTAAATATCTGAGTTTCCATTTTGTTGTAAAAGGAAATTTGCAAGGGCTAACAAAGTATTACAGATATAACCCCCACTGACCCAAGATGTAATGTGTTTGTATATACCCAAGGTCATAAATACAAATCTTTGGAGAATACTTGTAGTAGAAACACCTGTTGATAGTTAAAAATGTTAAATGAATATATACTTTCAATATATTTTGAGCAATATAAACTATGTAAACCTTCATTCTGATGACTATGCTTCTTTAAAAATATGCTATGAAAACATTCTCCAAGGGCCCAATGTCTGCAAATGTCCTTAGCAGCAGGTTTGTAACAGTGAAAAATCTGGGACAGCCTGTTTTCTGACAGAAAAACAGATAAATGAATTTTGCAACATTTATAATATGGCACTCTGTGTTCTGTTAAAAAGCATGAGATCTGTGTGTATTCACAGGAGGAGTACCAATAATATATTATTTAGCGCAAAAAGAAAATGACAGCAAAAAAGCAAATAAAGATGCCATTGTTTTTTCTAAGGAAAAAATATGATTGTGTATGCATTTCATTACACATGCACATAAAAATAGAACTGAATGGATATACCAAATCAAGGGCAATTACTTCTGCCAAGTTCGACAGAGGTAGAATTTCACTTAACATTTTGCAAGTCTCTTCACTATTTGAATTGTTAAATGACCATTATCCAAAACAATTAAAACATCTATCCAACAAAGAGTTCATATAATGATTTACAGAAAGTACCAGCTTATCTATGCTACCTGCCTTTCATTTATTCTTAAAAATCTCCACTTACTTGCCTTAAACAAAACCTTTGAGATAACTGTTCTACTGATTTGGGGGCATCAGCGTCATAAAAAGGACACTGTGATGCTGTGCAAGCATAGCATTACCAGCATAAATCCCCGAGTGAAACACCAGGTGTGGAGCAACCAAGGGTCTCATCTGATTGTTCCTTTACTGAAATCCTGGCCCCAGTCTCCTGACATCCTGTATGTATGGGGCGTTGTCAGGGTTCAAAGCAGGAACCTGCAACGGCAGGCTTCTTGCTTAGCCAATGAAACTGTCTAAAGAATTGAGGTCACGGAACACGTGCCTTCACGGATCTCTGAGATCTACACGCACGCACACACGCATGCACACAGACCTCTGCGCACAAGCTTTCTGCTAGTTTCTAAATCCCCGGACTCAGAAAAACAAAACTAATACGTATGAAGCACTAAGTGCTAGCCCCTATGCTAAAAATATAGACATGTCTCATTTCATTATTAAACAGCCCCATAAGGAAAGCACCATTGTTATTCCCATTTTACAGAGGAGCCTCATAGAGGTTAAATAATTTGACCAAGTTTATGTAGCTTCTAAGAGCAAGAACTTGGATCTGAACCCAGCCTACCTAAATACCAACTACCGAGCTACCTCTGCATGGTAGTTAAAAGTATTCTGGCAACAGCATTCTAATTTACAAATGAATGACTAAATGATAGTGTGGATACAAAACTAGGAAGATGTAACATGTTGTGGATGAAAACAGTGGTAAAAGAAAGGGAATGCGCTGCCATTGTGAATAAAAATCACATCATCAAGTTTTAATCAGTTTGATACTATGTAAGGAACTTACCTAACCAAATCTAAAGGCTGCTCCTTGTAAAAATAGGAAAAGCGGGCCCAATTCTGGCAAAGTATGTACCTCTCGTTGACAGGATTGGGATGTTCTGAAGGCTTCCAATACTGACCCTACAGATATTCAAAAAGAAAGTATTTGAATGACAAAGCAAAAGACAGGGGTGAAGTAAATAAACACAGCTTTTATAAGGTTAGTGAATGAGGCAAATTGTTCTTTTGATTTGAATTTTCATATTCCACTGATGTATAATTATCTCCTAAAATCTATAATAAACTATAACAATAGTGATAATCATTAAGATCCCCCCCACCCAGTTAGTTAAAAATACAAGTTAAAGTTTGAGACTCTGGCTTTACTCTAGCTGCTCTTTCCTGTGGAATGCCCTTTCTTCTCTACTCAAATTCTACCAGATTATTCACAGCTCAGGGATTCATGTTAACCGTATAACTGGCTGGGACTTTAGAAATACACTAACACTTTTATAGATGGAAAAATTATACTCAAGCAAAGTTCAATGAATGATCCAAAGTCACACTACTATGACGGGAATCTCTTCCAGACTTGTCTGGCCCTCACTGGTAATCACTGACACAATTTCCCAGAAAATTTAAAACATGCATCACAAATGTTAGCACCAAAGAACCTCAGTACTGTTTCATGCATTTTCCCCATTGTTACATACTGAGTTGCCTTATTAATAATATCCCTTTGGGACATAGCAGAGTACTGTCTACACATGGTAGTTCAACACATTCTTTTAACTGTTTGCCCAGACAAGTGAACTGCCAAAGACAACATGAATAAATATCCAATTGAAAATTAAGCACATGTGAAAATCTCGATATGATAAGGTATAAGATTTTATATCACCTAGATTCCAACTTTTTTCTTCTTCTGTAGCTAATCCTCCTGAATCTTGAAAATTGAAATAAATAAAAAGGCAGCCTATTTGGGTATCTTGAAAAATGATTCTTTAATGCACAGAAGGGAAAATCCAGTACCTAACCTTGCATTCAGGATAGGAAAAAAAAAAAAAAAAGAAAAAAAAAGTAAAACTAACAGTAAGCTATAACTATCTCTCACAACAGCTAAGTACCACTGATCGTCTAGTGATCATAAATGACTGCTGGAAGGCTGGAGGTACAGATTAAACTTGCTGGTGACTGAGGATATTAATTTGGCTTAATGACCTGGTAACAGTAAGAAGAGAATTAATGCCCTAAAAACAAACCAAACCTCAAAATCTTCTAAAACTGAATGAGCCCTTCTGTGAAGAAAGACTGACAGAGAATGCACTGTATAGTGTTTATTAACCCACTATATATCTCTCTACCAAATGACCATGGCATTATATTGAATCTTTAATCCCCTATTAGTTCTTCTGCCAAATGTGTGCGGAGGGAGGGAGGGGCTTGGGGAAGGAGGATGGTTTCTCTTAACACTGAAGTTAATTTCACCTGAATTGATACTCCTGTTAAAAACTGCCACCCATTCTGGAAAATTCTGCCGTACTTTTATAGAAAACATATCAAAGATAATCAACTAGACAGTAAGGAACAGACCTCGTTCATCAAAAAGCATCTCTCTGTACAGAGAAATCATTTGTGAAAGGAAGAGTCAAATCGATATGGCAAACTTCATTTTCTTATTTCAACATATTGCTATGGCCACCCCAACCTTCAGCAATCACCACCCTGATCAGTCCCCAGCCATCTGGAGGCAAGACCCTCCACCAGCAAAAAGACTGCAACTCGCTGAAGGCTCAGAGGATGGTTAGCCTTTTTTAGCAATAAAGTACTTTTTAATTAAGGTATGTACCGTTTTTAGGCATAACCTATTGCACACTGAATAGATTACAGCTTAGTGTAAACAACTTATATATGCAGTGGGAAACCAAAAAAATTCACTTTTTAATGAGACATGAAGTAAGTAAATGCTGTTGGAAAAATGGTGCCAATGGACTTCCATGACACAGGGTTGCCAGAAACCTTCAATTTGTAAAAAAAAAACCAATATCTGCAATGTGTCATAAAGCAAGGCACAAGAAAAGGAGGTATGCATGTACTTAAAACCAATCATGTATCTAATGAACGAATACATAAATGCATATAATTTAAGCCAAAACTTCATAAATGAGAAAAGATCTGATGGGTTCAGATAGAAATTTCCAAATATTCTACTCTGCAGTGTTTTTTTTTTTTTAATAAAACTGCTATTTTTCAATATGGGTTCTAAAGAAAATTCACATACAAATGTAATATTTTTTAAAAATAAATTTCCATTGAAACCACAGTGTAAAGTTAACTATATGTTTCAGCATAGCTTGTAAATTTCTCAGCTGGGAACTAGGGAGTCTTTGGGGGATTTTCCCAACATGAGAAAGAATTAAGCAACCTATCATAAAAAAGGAAGCAAAGGGAAGATTCTCTCTCCCAACAAGGCAACCTCTGAATGTCAGAGGGAAAATGGGCTCAGTATTTCAAAACCAAGCTTATACTTACATCATGGAGTGGATAGGCAGATGAGTAAGTATTAGAAGTTAGCAGTCTTTCAATCCCAAACTTTTTCTTCCCATCTTCTATGCCAAAAGGACACCGTGAGAGAATATAATAAACCTATGAGGTAAGCATTAGACACACATTTCAGAACTTTATGCTATCCACATTTTTTTTCCCATCACAATTTAACAATGTCCAACTTTCTCTGAATGTAGATACAGGCTCTGATTACAGAAGGAACCTTCCCTCTGTTGTTTGAGGGAAGATGTAGAGGGTAAGCTTGTATGGAGTTTGCAGGTAGTTTAGCTCCTGGGTATGGGAGCTCTCTATTCTCTTGGGGAGAGGCAGGAATGGATCATGATTTATTTTGCTTCTCCTGTCCCAAGCTACTCTGGAAGTCTTGTGCCAAAATTCCTACAATCAGGCATTCAAGTTGGGAGTGTAATATCACCACTAACAGTTCAGCTGTGGGAATATGGGATAGAATTGATACTTAGCTATGCTGATTACTTCAGTTACACTGAGGATTTATACAGGGCCTCTTCCTGACATCTGAATTGATTAACACAAGATTACCATATCTCTACAACTACTTTGCATTCATCTATATCTTTGCATCAGTTTTTTCCTCCGTATAATTTTGGCTTTGGTGTTCTCTGCTCTCATATTTCTGCCAGTTCAATACTATCTGCACTTTGTTTTCCAGCACCTTTTCAGAATTTCTGCTTTTCTGATGAATTTGGTCTTTTCAGCACTGTTTTCAATCTATTTCTCTCCCCGCCCCCCTTCTCACATTTCCTAAGTTAAAGAATTGTTGGTTAGAGTGCTGGTTGTTCTCGAATCACCATTAGCTAATCTGGTTACTCATTTAAGTGCATCTTACTATTTTATGTTGGTAAATATATCATAATTTATGAAAGCAGTTTTAATTTTTACAAATAATATGATAGATATTAATTATTTTACATACTTTGGATTATTTCTTTAGGAAAGATTCACCAAAATTAGAACTCTGTCCTAGGGTATTAACAAAGTGGAAAATTTTACTCCACCAGATATTGAGACTTATTATGAAGCCATGGTGAAAAAAAAAATACAGCATGGTATTGTCAAAAAAAAAAAAAACAAATCTGTACTTAGGAAAGACATTATATGAAAAGATTATTACAAGAGGGGGAGGGAAACTATTATAATAGGGAGCCCTGTGAACATCTGAAAAGTCAGGCAAAAAGAGACTATTCTTTTTATTCATTCATTCATTCATTCATTCACTTATTCATTTGGGAGAGGCAAGCCAGGGTCAGGGAGTGTCCTTCTTTGCGGTAAGGAAGGGCTATTATACATGCCAGTGTTGGCTTGGGTTAAGGGTACATCAAAGTTTAGGTTTCTGTGGGAGGAAAGTTTAATTAATGTTCGGTCAATTCAGCTAATAAATACTTTGTTTTGATGGATCAGTGCGGATAAATAGTTCAGCTAGCCATTTATCAGACCAAGAGTGAGAATATGGAGGGTCTATGTTTGACTCTTATGACTACAAACTAATTACAAAAGGGAGAAATTATAAGGCTAATTATAAATCTAAAAGAACTGAAATTTCCCTGGTGCCAAAAGGGAAAGAGACTTCCTCCCCGACCTCTCTGTTCTTAGAGCATTTCCTTTAGAGAGCTTGTAATTATAAACTCTTTCTCTATCCCTTTGAGACTTATGTAAATCTGTAGCAAAGCTAAATAAGCCTCTTGACAGTTTTACAACCCAGGAGTGTTTTCCTTAAGTTTTCTAGGAGCCATCCCTTTTAAATGTAAACATCAAGCAAGATAGCATCCCTACCTCCCTGTTTCTATGGGAAAGTAGCCTGGGCACCTGACTCCAACTTGTAACTACTTGTTTGGCATGGAGATATGAGAAGCTTAATTTTTTCTTGGTATAAAGACAACTACCATAGATGGACACTTCAATCGCCAGGCGAATTTAGGATGAACTATGTGGCAAGTGGTGCTGTCAAGTCAAACTGGGAGATGGGGGCAGTGGTTATCTATGAATACTCATAGGGGCTAGGGTGATCCTTTAAAGGAAGCAGTTCACCAGAAC
Organism: Phoca vitulina; assembly: GCF_004348235.1. NCBI lineage: Eukaryota > Metazoa > Chordata > Mammalia > Carnivora > Phocidae > Phoca > Phoca vitulina. Next base: position 3,182,624 of record NW_022589719.1, on the reverse strand, counting down.
GAGGAGTGAGGGATTTCCTTAACGGTCCCTGTTTTCTAGGACTACAGAACTCAAGTAAAGTTCAACATTGTCAGTATTGATGATACAAAAGGAGACAAAAGATCAAAGCTGCAGAACTGGGCCCCGAAGTAGACCTATGAATATATAGAAACTTGAGTTACGACAAAGGTGGAACTGAAAAACGGTATGAAAAGTTGAATGTTTTCAATAATTGCTACAAACTGAATGAATGACCACACATACGGTGGGAAATTGCACCATGCACAAAAATGAATTCCAGGTGGCTGCTAGGTTTCAATCAATGTGGAAAATAAAATAATACAACTTCAAAAAAATAACATAGGAAATTGACGTCATGGTCATGGTGGTAGTTAAAAGATTAAGAGCATGATTCATAAAGAAAAGGCTTGAGAAACTGGACTACATTAAAATTAAAAACATCTGTTTAGCAAAAGAAGCCATTAAAAGAAAGAAAAAGGAAGCACAGGTAGGAAAAGATCAGTAACGTATATGATAAACAAAGGGCTCATATAAGGAATATATCAACGATTTCTACCAATCAACCAGGAAAGACCTAATTGAGAAATAGACAAGAGACTTTAGCAGGGACTTCACAAAAGTGCCTATCTAAATAAGCAATAAAAGCATCCAAACACATATCAGAGAAATGCAAATTAAGACCATAATGACACACAAATAAATTTCAATACGAAGTAATGAAAATGAATGCACAAAAACTCATACAAGAGCTAAATCACCCAAATAAGTGTTGAACCAAAGAAGCCAAACTCAAAAGAATATATACTGCATGATTCCACTTTTATAAAATTTAAAAGTCAACTTCTGCTGAGGACAATGGGAATAGTAACTGGGAAGTTAGTAGGACTTCTGGAGGGTGAACAAGTTTTTCTCCTTGATGTGGGTGGCAGTTACATGGCTGTGTTTACTTTGTGACGATTCAGTGAGCTGTTTGCTTGCAACCTGGGGACCTACCTCTATTCATATTATGCCACAATTAAAAAAGAAAGAAAAAGAAAGATTGGTAAATTCTAATGTTGAGAAAGATGTGGAACATGGAGCACTCTCATATGTTGTTACTAGGACTCAAATTAGTACATCTTTTTGTAAAGAGTGATAGTGCAATATAAAATTTTAAATGTGTGTGCCCTTAGATCCAGTAATTTTGTAGCTGGTATCAATTTTGCAGAAAAATTTACATATACACTGAAATATTGTTTGTAAATCAGAAAAGTTGGGAATAAACTCAATAGCTGTTGGAATTGGGAATATATATACATGCTAGATGTTATAAAATATACATCACGAGGCTCAAATGTCATGATGGTTGTGAAGATGCTTTGAGAAGTATGAAATTCAATACCAATGTAAGAGGCTCTTGGAATACTTTCAATGTGTACATACATAAACTTGAGTGTCCTGGATGAGGATAGGAAGGAAGGGACTCTTCCACATTAATCTCCCAAATAACTTCTTCAACAGAGCAAAAATAGTTCTGCTCCACTGAAGGAGGAAAAACTGCTGTTTTAAAGCTGACTTAATCTAAGGTATCCATACTCTTTACACAGAACAAGTAAAGAGAAATGGATACTAATATTTCTATACCTGATCAAGTTCCTAATTTGCTCCTCCTGGTTCCCTGGCCTTTTGCTAGCTACTTTTTAACGTAACAAGTCTATCTAAAGTACTCTACAGTTTGCAAAGTGCTTCACACAGAGTCTTTCATTTGATTTTGACAATAATACCTAACACTTATTGAGCACCTAGTATATTCAGGTATCAAAGTCTTTCATACCTTAACTCACTTCATTCTCAGAGTAACCTATGAGGTAGACTTTATTCCTACCTTAACATGAGGAAACAGTGGTAGGGGAAGCATGATTCTTTAGGAGAGAGGCTTTTAATGGGAAACATAAAGGTTCTAGGACTACAATTAGAGAGGAAATATTATTATTCAGGACTGAAAATGGTTTTAAATGAGAGGAAAAAGTTTTGAGGTTTCTCAAACGCTATCTATATATAAAGAAATTTTAAAATTCCATTTTCATTTGGAATGACCAATATTCTTCCTGCTATGCAGTGTATTCATAAAACCAAACTCTAAAACCATTTTACAAAGAACGAATAAAACCTAAGCCCTGGCTCTCAATTAAGAGCTTGTCCCAGTATTACGTGAAGCCTCTATCTTAACTGTGTCCACACTGTCAAACTTTTGTGTTTAAACAAGTTTGATAAGTCAGTAGGTGAACAGGTTTAAGTGGTCCATGTGGACTTTTGAACCCACTCAATCCCACCAAATACTTATCAAAATGCATGCGGACACACTGTGCAGACATCGCACCACACACGTATACACACACGTACACAAGCACACACAGACACGTATGCCTCAGTTGAAGGGATGTGACCAAAGGTCTTCTCTACCTACAATTCTGTTTCTTGATGAGGACGGAAAGAAGCTTGACTCGTCTTCAATGAGGAAGAGTTCCTGCCGATGTCTGGTGAATTGGGCAGTGAAATATTCAGGATGAGGGTGCCTCACATTCTTTGGGAGCTTCAGAGGCCCAAGCATATAGGGGATATTCTCAGCTGGAGGAATATCACTCTCCTTAATAGGCATTTTGATTCCCAGCACTTCAGCGTAAGTAACTAGTACCTCCCAAGGGGCATGGATCTTGACAAAATAAGTCCTTCCATCTTCAGAGTTCTGTAGAAAAAGGAGGCAAAATAACAGGAAGCATTATGATTTATTTGTTACCAAACTGATTAAAGAAACAAAGTTTTATAAAATCTCAAACAAATTAAAGATGTTACAGCAGTTACAATTTATTGACATTTTTCAGCAAAACTTCTAGAGGAACAAATGCTCAAAACATATATCTATGTATTACACTTACATATACATGTATGTATATGTGTAAATGTTGTTGTGTGTATGTGTGTGTGTATGTGACAGAGACAAAGAAAGAATATTCTAAAAAATATATTTCAGAGTCAATGTACACTAGCCAAGAATCTACAGATACATATGTGATTCTGGGCAATCTCTTAAGTTATTAATGACTAACCATGAGCTCAGAACTGTGCTTAGGATATATGAGGGACACATACAAAGGATAAGACATACTTACTCTTCTTACCCAGCTATGTATGGCCTATACCTAGAAGAAGAACTTTAATAGGGGTTCAAGACACCGAAGAATGACCAAGTTATAGATTGTAACATATATTTATTAGTTCAGTAAAAACAGATAAATAAGAACTAGAGAATACTGGAGTTTCATGGACAAAGTGGGATCCGAAATAGGTCTTTAAAAACCATTTTGAAGGAAATTCTAGAAAACCAGTGGATGGCAAGAGATTTAAAAAAATAAATAAAAGAATTTGCCATATTCATGAGCAGAGAAAGTCATCTTGGCTTACCCATAGTGGGTTGTGCTATAAGACAGCCAGGTTAACTAGAGTGTCAGATTACAGCAGCCTTCAGAATGAGAGATATGAAACAAGACCTGTGTCTTCACTTTCTTTGTACCCTGAATAGAATTATGTATGTCTATTTTTACAATGTTTAACTCATCATCTTATATTCAGAGCACTGACCTGCTTATTTACCAGGAAGACCACAGGCCCTACCACCTACATATCTGTGGCCAACAAAACTACTGTATTGCTCCCAAACACGAAGTCTATTTGGTCAAGGTCCATAGCAGAAGAAAACAATGCTTCAAACACAGACTCTGGTACAAATTAACAACTATACTTACCCTTTTGTCTTCAACTTCCAACTCAAGACCTGTTTTTCTGAGATTTTGTTCAAATTCTTTTCTCCTTTCCTATGGAAAAACAAATCAATAGAATTATGTAGAACACTTTTATTTGCCCAGTGATAAACAGACTTGTTATTCCAGATGGTCCTCTGTCCCTCCCATGGTTATACATAAAAGTATTTTATGTATTACCTGCATCTTAGCACCATGTCCTGCTATTCACCTGTGTTAAAATTCATAATATAACTATAAAAATCCAATATATCTAGGAATAATTTCCAGGAAATGTGCAGGACCTCTATCTGAAAATATGTGCAAAACTTTACTAAATAACATGAAAAAAAACTTGGTAAACAGAGAGACATATCATGCTCCTGGTTGGGAAGACTCAGTATGACAAATATATCAATACTCTTAAAAAGAAATGATATATTTAATTCAATTTTAAGCCAAAATATCATTATGACTTTTTAACCTTGGAGAACAGAATAGCTTCACTTAGAAGAAAAATTAAATTAAAACTATCATTACTTGCGGGCTTCAAAACAATGCACTGATTGTTGAAAAATCCTGTGGCCTTCATTATAACTTAAGTGTGAAGAATTTTATAGTAACTGGCTTTATGATGATAATATAGAATGCTTACCTTCAAATTGATAGGTCTACCTTGATATATCTTCAAACTTTACAAAGAGTAAAAGATAATTTAATGTGCTCTTTTTCTCCACTTGCAAAGTTTGCTACAGATGAGAAAAGGTCTATGATAGTGGTGCAAAGTTTCCTCTCCACTACCCCTTCCTAATTGCCCTTCTGTTATGTTATCAGATTGAGACAGACAGCAAACTTCCAGAAGACCAAGGAAAAAGGAGGAGGTGGACAAGGAAAAGGAGGAGGGCATTCAAAATATTGTTATCAGAACTGAGAAAGCGAACGGCTCTTTTCATTCTAGTAACAAATGCTTTTGCAAGTTACATGGCTACCAATTCTCTGAGGTCAACAAAAGTGAAGAACTAAAAGGACTGTTAGCCAATGGACCATTAAACACTCTTTTTATGATACATTACTATAATTTGGAGACAGAATTCAGGAGTCCAAAAAAGATTAAATCTGCTTAAATGATAATCTTTCTATTCCAATCTACTTATTTATCTGAACAAGCTGAATTTATACTACCATATAAAAACAAGAGAGGAATATAGTTGAAGTTGAGCCAACTCATTCTGGAAATAATTCTTGTTCATCTATTAATAAAGAAAATATATTTAAAGCCCCTCTGTCCATCTCATTAACTGACGAACTTATGATGAGTTTATTTTTTTATGTTTGGTAATTGTCAAATTTTGTAACACAGTCATGATGCTTTATCAATTATATACTTGTACAATTGTTTAAAAAACTCAAAACAGAAGAAAAAGTTTAAGGCTTAGACTGTTCTGGTTAAGGGAAATAAAAACATTTCAATGTGTATACTTATATTTGTTGCAGCAAACTTAAAATGAACAAACAAGAGACTCCCAAAGGTAAAATATTTACTTCGGGAAAAATTTAAGTGGGGAAAATGGGATGGAAATTTTAGATGAAGGAGAAAAATAAATGATGTAAAATTTCAAGTGTGGAAGAAGAATTTCTTCATATAACTCATTTTTTTTTTTAATGAATGATGGTGGGTATCAAATTTCCATGATATTTAAGTTCTACGGAGATGCTAAAAAGTGGCTTAAATGGACCATTAGCAATACATCATAAATTACATCCTTTGCAACTATTGAAATGCAGTATCAGTAACTGGAGATGGGGAAGACCTGTAGATAGATCAGGATTTTAGGAGGGGTGGGGGATGTTCAGGAGCTCATTTTGGACCTGGCAAGTCTGAGACATCTATGAGACTTCCAAGCAGAGACACAAAATAGTCATGTGGGAGAGAAGAATGGACTGGAAAGTGAACTTTGGAATTAGCACAGATGTGGTTTTATAACTGTGAGACAGAATGTTTCATCAAAGAAATGCATGCAGGCTGGGAAAAGAAGAGGATTATGGATTGGACCCTTAGGCACTATGATAATAAAGGATCAGGGAGAGGAAGAGATTGAGAAGGAGCAACAAATGAAATAAAAGAAAAACCAAGAGGATATGGAGTTCTGGAATTCAAGTGAAGAACATACATATGAGAAGGAAATGAGAAACACGCTGCTAATAGGTCAAGTAAGATGTGGGTTGAGACTTGATCACTGGATTTATTTATACGAAAATGAGAATGGTTGAGGTGATGGCCTGATGGGAATGGGTTTAAGAGAAAATGGGACAGAAAAGAATTTGAGAAAAGAATAGTAGCTGGCAGGGAAACGGCTTAGACTGTTGTTCTTGGAGAGTGGGAAAATGAACTGAATAAGGAGGTGAAGCATGACTGCTGAGGCATGATTAACTTCACTCAGCTGAGGTCGACGGGCACAAACATGAGGTAAAATCTGTAAGTGAACTGCATGTCCTTCTTTCTGCCGGGTTCCGGAACACCGTCAGTGGAAAGGTGAGTTTAACTGCAGGTGCTGTTTTACCAAGGAAGCGCAAGTGAGGGAGGGGCAGGGGTTTGAAGGCATAGGTAATAGAGTGATTATATTTGTTGACCATTAGATTTAATTAAGCTGGATCAGCATAGGAAAGCAGTGGATAAGGACCAGCAGTGAAAAGGGGGTTAAGGTATTTGTATCTTATATGGTCCTGCTAGAAGGAAGGGTATTGGTCCAAAATATTTGAGGGGTTGGTCAGATAGTTAGATGCCTGGAATGAGATGATAAAGACTTGTAGTTGTTAGTAATGACAAGTTCTAGGTAAGTGAGTGGCTGATCCAGAGACTAAGATAAATGGAAAGGGGAGTTCAAGGAAGTTCTGTGTTCCCTCACACAGATGACTGTTTTAGCATCCTATCCTCTTTCTTCCTTCAACTCCCCTTTCCATTTATCTTAGTCTCTGGATCAGCCACTCACTTACCTAGGTGGGAATGCAAGCTAGTGCAGCCACTCTGGAAAACAGTATGGAGGTTCCTCAAAAAGTTGAAAATAGAGCTACCCTATGACCCAGCAATTGCACTACTGGGTATTTACCCCAAAGATACAAATGTAGGGATCTGAAGGGGTACATGCACCCCAATGTTTATAGCAGCAATGTCCACAATAGCCAAACTATGGAAAGAGCCAAGATGTCCATCAATAGATGAATGGATAAAGAAGATGTGGTATATATATATACAATGGAATATTATGCAGCCATAAAAAAAAACCCACAAAATCTTGCCATTTGCAATGATGTGGATGGAAGTAGAGAGTATTATGCTAAGCTAAATAAGTCAATCAAAGAAAGACATGTATCATATGATCTCACTGATATGAGGAATTCTTAATCTCAGGAAACAAACTGAGGGTTGCTGGAGTGGTGGGGGGTGGGAGGGATGGGGTGGCTGGGTGATAGACATTGGGGAGGGTATGTGCTATGGTGAGCGCTGTGAATTGTATAAGACTGTTGAATCACAGACCTGTACCTCTGAAACAAATAATACATTATATGTTAAAAAAAAAAAAAAAAGAAGAAGATAGTAAGAAGGGAAAAATGAAGGGGGGAAATTGGAGGGGGAGACGAACCGTGAGAGATTATGGACTCTGAGAAACAGACTGAAGGTTCTAGAGGGGAGGGGGTGGGGGAATGGGTTAGCCTGGTAATGGGTATTAAAGAGGGCACGTTCTGCATGGAGCACTGGGTGTTATATGCAAACAAGGAATCATGGAACACTACAGCAAAAACTAATGATGTAATGTATGGTGATTAACATAACATAATAAAAGAGTATTGAGTAATAGTTATCTGTGTATGCATTGCAATAATTAATGACTTAAGAAGGAACATTGGTGGAGAGAATGAGAGTGAACCAGGAGCTCAAACTGTTGAGAAATAAAACGGAAGACCCAGGGAAAGATTAATGACAGCAGCAAAGCAGGGCAATGATTAATCTGATCGGAGTTAAAGCTTGGAGAATTTTAGAGATGAGGTAGGAAGAACAGACTGTAATCAACAATTAGATGGGAAAAGGGTAGCCATTTACCAGAAAAAGGTCCTATGAGTGAAAATCAACCACCACCTGAGAGACTTGGAGAAGGCAATGAACCTCAATGAAGACCCCAGTTTCGGGGGGACATTCAGAGGAAAGGAAAATAACAGTGGGTGGATTTCAGGGGCCTGATGGAAGGGCCCCCAGGGAAAAAGGGTGGAAGAAAGGAATAGGGTCTTATGGGATAATATCCATTGTTTTTTATTTTTATTTTATATGATATTTATTTCCCATGTAAGTATGTTAGTAAATGTGTGTACATGCTTACATGTATGGATTCATTTATTAATTCACTATTTCAAATATCCAGTATTTTTTGAGCATCCACGATACTGCCACAGCTGTTTTAGGCATCTGGGTATATAGCAGTGAACAAGACGAAGTCCTTGGTCTCATGAACTTAATTTATGGTGTTGGACACAGCAAACAAGTTAAACAATGAATACATATAACTCAGAAAGTGATGTGTTATAATGAAGAGAAAACAGGATAAGGAATAGAGCATTGTGTGAAGGCTATTTCAGACAGCATGGCTTAGCCATACATTTTCAAAATGAAAACTGCCTACAAAAAATAAATATTATATTCAGACACACACCTCAAATTTTGGAGGTCACATTTAATGTTGTGGAGCTACATAAAAAATATGCCAGTCACTTGGAAGACGATAAAGAAGGTAGAGTTCAAAATAGTCCAAAAACACAAATTGACTTTACACATCCAAACCATTCTTAGATATTCTCACCCAGTCTCAGCTTTCAGTAACATCTGAGAGGCCTCTGACTTTTACAATATAATTCCATGGGAACAACCCTGTTGAACTATAGAAATTGCTTCTTTTAATGATTCCATTTCTCTCACCTAAGTACTTACCGCCTTTAATTCCGCTTCTTTCTTTATGTCATCAACATACGAGAGCACAAAATCAATTTGCCTAATCCCATCTCGGAAGAAGATAGAATCTTTGCTTTGTTCATCTTTTTTAAACTGCAGGAGAAATGAATGACACAGCTTTCACAGTTTTATTTTCAAATGGCAAAAACATGAAAAGAATTAGCTAAAATTTGGTCTAATTTTTTTTCTCAGTCCTGAAATGGCAGGTGAAGACAAATCACCAGAGTTTTTATCAACAAATTACATTTGTTTTAGAAAGTGAAATCCCATAAAGGAGATATATATACAAGAAAGACCCAAGATGAAGCTAAGCATTTAACTACATGCATACACAACAAAAATGATGCAATTATACCAAAATGTAAAATGAACATATGTATACATTGATCCCAAAACGCATATTCAGAGGGAGACTTGTTATCTTCATTAAAGAACATACCAATTAGTCCAACAGATAATTCATGTTCACACACTACTTTGGGGATGTAATTATAGACCAATTAATGCATCTCACTCTAAGGAAATTAATTGATGACTCATGCTTATACTGTTTTCATAAAATTGCCACTTTCTAATTCAACTTTGGAAGGGTTAAAATAAAATCAAGGTGCAGTTAAAAATGAGAAAGCAGGTAGCTTGCCAGCTGGTTTTACTACAAGTAAATGCTCATGCAGATCTTTCAACACCAGTCCCTAGGTCAGCCAGAATCCATCCTTTGTTTAGAATCTGTGTTATCAATTCTCTCAGTATAATAGTCAAACTGACAAATTCAATGTTCCCTTGTTGTATGGCTCATCAATTCCTTCCCTTTCAAAACCACAAAAACACTAGAGAGCTTCAAAAGAAGAGATCTCATGTTTGACTGATTTGGCCTTCCCCAGAGTTTATTTATAATATATAATACATAATATGTAATATTTGGAATAGCCCACATGTAATACTTAGAATGATGGCAAACAGATGATGCAGCAGATGTCAGTGATCTCTCTCACCCTGTGACGCAGTTATAACTTAACAAAGGCAATTTTCCAATTGCTTCAGCTAACCGGTGAATGGAGAACTGGGTGTTTTTTTACTTTTCATAACTGGTATTTATGTTAGTTTATGAGTTTCTGTTATGGTATTCTATGTTGTTTTTCACCCAAGGCAGGCCAGGGAGACCTCCCCTAAAAAGGAATGGATATAGATCAGTCATGTATAAGACAAAAATTTCATGTCTGACCTGGTCTTTGAACAAAGTAACTGTATTTTATCTAAGTGAAGGCAGAGCTGATGTGTCTTGGGAAGAACTAGCTCCCAATGCACAGGAGGAAATGAGTGGGAAAATAAAGAAACAAGATACATCCAGGGAGTCTAGAGAGTCAATATCAAAATACAGTAATTCAAATGTTATGTCTGAGTTCTCTGCACCCTAACAAAAGATGCATAATCATCTCCATTATCCTAAAAGTAAGTAAAAGAATCTGAGAAAACTTACTGTTATCATGTTACCTCTTGATTTATATAAATCACTACAGAAAGGAAAAGCAATCAAAACAAAAAAATCATTTGAGCTCTTGTAAATCATCATAATATTAAAACATTTTATGAAATCCACCAAAACTCATGGAAGCCAAACTGGGGCAGGGGAAAAAAAAAAAAAGGACTAATTGGGCTAAATATAATCAAAGCAAAAAATTAGGTGAAAAAAGAAACCAATAATTCTTTTGTTCTTAGTTTGTGACAGCCGAAATTTGCATGGTAGAGATTATTTTTAAAACAATATATATTTACAAATGTTTTTATTGTTTGGCAAGCTAAATCTAGGTCCACAGAGAAGTTCTGACAACAGAGGATGTAAATATAGAAATCAACAAAAATCACACTCAGAGTATTTGACTATTAGGGAATAAACAAAGTAACTAGATGAATAGTGACTCTAATTTTTCTGAGTGTTCAGTCAAAATAGGTATATATACTTCCCTTCTGAAAGCCAAATGCTACCTAGGAAAACCCAAACTTCCATCATGATGTCATGCCCTAATATTAACAGTAAAATGTTTAAAAATATGGAGAAATCACTGGTAACCTTGTCGATCACCATGAGGCACATGTCTTAGTACTGTTAACAAAAAACTGGTTGAAGCAAACTAGGGGAGAAAAGCCTGGTAATTTTGTTACATAAAACTGAAGGCTATTAAAAAACATCATTCTCCTGTTTTGCTCAAGACATGACAGTAAGATAATATTTTGCAATGTGTATATGTGTCTGTGTTTATATTTGATTTGTTCTTAGAAATGCCAATTTATAATGAGGCAAACATTTGGGTGGCTTTTCTTTGAATGAGGTAGTTGTTCTAAGGTTCATAGTCTAGGATCCCTATTGGGAGCTCATAAACTTCTAAAACTGTAGGCAAATTGCGTGTATGTGTGTGTATATGTATGTAATATATATTAATATATATATGTGTGTGTGTATACATATGTAGATACCAAATATAAATATATATACTATATATACCAAATATATATATTATAGTATATATTAGTATATATAATACATATAAATATGTATACACACCAAATATAAATATTATATATAATATATACATAAATTATATGTATATGAATAGACACACATATACATTTTTTAGAAAGAGGGTCCACAGTTCTAATCAGATCCAGAAACAATTAAGAATCACCATTCTAAAATCTCAATTGCCTGGGGACTGGGAATCAGTGACAAAGTCCCCCCAAATCACGGTATACATTGGAATAAAAGTGACTGGGGCTATTACTGCAGCCATCCAAAGCATAAGCAGCATCATTCAGCACTTGTTTTACCATAAGACGTCGTCTCAGGAACAAATTGAATCGCTTGGCAGACTGTGAAACAATCAACAGAAAGTTAGCAAATCCTGCCTGACATTAAAGATTCCCAAAACACAGGCACGCAAATACACAAACCTTCAGTATGATCACTCAGGTACACGTGTGTGTGTGTGTGTGTGTGTGTGTGTGTGGCATTTAAAGCTGGCAGGTGGGATTAAGGAGGGTACACGATGTGATGAGCACTGGGTATTGTACACAACTGATAAATTATTGAACACTACATCTGAAGCTAATGATGTACTATATGTTGGCTAATTGAATTTAAATTAAAAAATTAAAAAAAATAAAGTTGGAGGGTGGGAGAAGCTAGTAAGAGGGAAAGAAGAACAAATGTAGGAAGAAAACAATAAAGAACAAAGAAAAGGGGGGAAAATGAGACTTCAAAGTGAATTTCCCTAAGTTCTTTATACAGTCACTTTAAATAACATGTATTTGTGGAACTGAATTAAGGAAGAATGGAGAGAGAAAAAAATAATGAAGAAAAACATGAGAAGAATGGAAAATAAAGTAAAATATTAAGTATGCCCATATGTATCAGGCAAAGAAAGTAAAATCACTACAATTATACTGTATGGTATGGAAAGTTCACCTAATAGCATAAAATATTTCATAGCCTCCCAAAATACTGGGGTAGAGAAAGGGAAAGACATTTGGTTATTTAAATGCTGAGTTGTCTTCAATCTTTAGTCACTACGACCGTTATTTTTAAAACACCAAGGCAATGACCTAAAACATCTGGGAAAATCAATAATATCTGAAAGAAAATCAAACAATGACACACAAAGGCAAGTGCTGTGTGTATTTTATAATATAATGGAATATAAATACTCTAATAAAACTGCCAATAAAAAGTTTTAGTCCTTGTCATGGAAAAAGTTTTGCTGAAACTGTTGTTTTCTTAAAATAAGCTAGAGATCTAAGCAGAGGTGAGTACTGGAGTGAAACCTCGCTGCTCTATATAAACCAAGGACCAACTATGTATAGTCGAGTTAATACTGCTGTTGATTAAGAACACAAGAGACACAAGATGGATACTGGTGACTGCATGAAGCATATTTTATTTTATTTTATTATTATTTTTAAAATCCGTTTATTTTTTTATTTTTTAAAGATTTTATTTATTTATTTGTCAGAGAAAGAGAGAGAGAGGGCGCACAAGCGGGGGAGTGGCAGGCAGAGGGAGAAGCAGGCTCCCCGCTGAGCAAGGAGCCTGATGCGGGGACTCGATCCCAGGACCCTGGGATCATGACCTGAGCCACCCAGGTATCCAGCATAAAGCATATCTTAAACTGCATTTTTCTGCTGGGCTGACATTTTTCATCTTAGCACTTTAATTTTCTTAGGATCTTTCTTGAGATCCACAAGTTCTGTTATTCTCAGATGTTTTTCCTAAATTCTTTATAGAATTATTAAGGGAAAGGAAAAAGTTGTGCACTAAGAAGTCATGCAGGAACACATTATAACTTTCATGGGCTCTGTCTGGCTTATTTGCTTTCTGTGGGCTCCTTCCACCATTAAAAAAATTTTTTTTTCAATTTAAAAAGAAATAAATGAGGGGAGTCTGGGTGGCTCAACTGGTTAAGCATCTGTCTTTGGCTCAGGTACGACCTTGGAGTCCTAGGATCCAGCCCTGCATCGGGTTCCCTGTTCAGTGGGGAGCCTGCTTCTCCCTCTCCCTCTTTTGCTCCCCCTGCTTGTGCTTGCTCTCTCTCTCTCTGACAAATAAATAAATAAACTCTTTAAAAAATTTTTTAAAATAAAAAGAAACAAACGAATATACATATATGTGTGTGTGTGTATATATATATTCATATACACAATTATATTTATGGGGTTTTTTTTGTTTCTTTAATTCTGATTTTAGAAGAAATTAAAATTAAAACTTTTCCATGGACTCCAAAAAGTGTCGTGGGCCTAGTAGGCACAGTACCCACTGTGCCTATAGAATAAGTTGGCCCATGGGGTGCCTAGATGGCTCAGTTGGTTAAGCGTCTGCCTTCAGCTCAGGCCCTGGTCTCAGAGTCCTAGGATCAAGTCCCACGTCAGGCTTCCTTCTCAGTGGGGAGTCTGCTTCTCCCTCTCCCTCTGCCCTGTTCCCCTGCTTGTGTGTGCTCTCTCTCTCTCAAATAAATAAATAAAATCTTAAGTTGGCCCTATGGTCATGAATTAACTAAGTATCATACATTTAAGAGCTGCTAAGAGCGCAGGGTTTAAAAAGTTAGCTAGATGATTCCTAAAAAGCCTTCTGCAATAAATACATCTAATACCAAGTTAGTCTGGAGCTTTCAATACATACGATATCTTCACAATATAAAAACCAATGGGATCAATACCAGCAGTTGGTCTGAAAGCATACTGACTCAACAGTTAATATTTTTTAAACTTGATTTTAAATATATTACAAGATCACCACCAAAGGACTTGATTACAAAAAGATAAAATTACGATCTAGAGATAAAAATTATTGAATTAATAACTTTATTATATATTTCCATCATGTGCTAAATTATATTTGCTTTTTTATTAAAAAATGGGTAACACTGAAACTAATGAAAAGGTATTTTTAAAATCATTGCTATTTCCTTGTTACCTTAGTAACTATTTGATGTATTTATTTCTGGCTTTCTCTAAGCACTGAATTTTTTAATATAGTAAATCATTATATTTAACGTACGCATTTTTCTTGCCTTTTTCATAATATTACCATAATATTAAAATAAATTTTCATATATTATATTATTACATATATTACATACATATATTATAAACTTTTCATAAAAAGTTTTCTCTATGTAATTTCAATTCATTAAATTTAATCTAACTTATTTGTAAGAAGACACTTTAGAGTCCTTTCTCTAGGAATAGAGTTGATAACCTGTATTATTGGTGCCACATAGTAGGAGCTGTTAATAGTATCTTTCTCTCATTATATATAATCTTGATCACTCATCTGCATTCCTCTTTCTCTATGTATTTCTTTTTTCTCACACCCTTCCTTGGCCATTTTTGAATGTCAATAGGCCAGCTACCACCAACACAGGCCCTACTCAGCGTGCTCTAGCAGGAAGCACTTGAGAGATTGCTGTCTCAGCTACTAGATCATTGGCAACAGATGAGGCAGGGCATGAAAGTCCAATACCATAGACAATTCTGGAACGTATACTGTAAGCAAATGAAAATCAATATAATTCATGGAGTTGCAATACAACAAGCCATTCAATGCTCTGACTTTCTCAGCAAGAAAAAGTCCAGTTGCTCTTGAGACTTCGATTTCACATTTAAATCTACATTAATCCTTGATGATAAGGATGTAGATACTCAATCTACAAACTATAAAACCCATTAATGAGTGGACCCTACACAAGTTCTAAATTTAAACAAAAACCACAGTAATTAAACAGTAGCTACCAAATCTTAATGTCTTTGTGCCAAACACTGGGTACTCTGTATATTTAATGTTATCAGGTAGAATCTTATTAATTATCAGCAAATTATCAGTAATAAAGACATATAACCAGCTAGGTACACAAAAGGCTTGCACACCCTTGGTGTTCACCCAATAAAATAATAAAAACAACAAAAAGTCAACTACTAGCAAATTCTTACGAAATCGGTAAAATATTCCTTCTTGAAAAATATATCTAAATCCTAAACAATTGCTAAGTTTCTGATGAGTTTTAATATTGTATATGTAAGTTTCAATTTAGTAAATGGATGTTAATTTAGAGAATCCCCAGTTATGTGTGACCATGTCTGGACATGCCGACGCTTGTGGATTCAGCAACAGACTTTGCTTTGACAGTATATGTTTAACTTCCTTGAAGACTGCTTTGAGTGCATTTCATATTCCCAGCCTCTGTGGTCTACATATTCCTGTGCTTAAACTGTAGCTTCAAAATATACAATAACAGCCATGTGGAATTTCCTTTCTATTTTTCTAGTTCGAAGTATTAGATGGATTAATCAGACACAGAAGTATTTGCAAATACTTGCAATGGACCTTAAGAATGTACAGTGAAACACCAAGCTTTAAGACTGTTCCTCAAAGACCAGCACATAAAAATCACAGAGGAGGGCGCCTGGGTGGCTCAGTTGGTTAAGCGACTGCCTTCGGCTCAGGTCATGATCCTGGAATCCCTGGATTGAGTCCCGCATCGGTCTCCCTGCTCGGCAGGGAGTCTGCTTCTCCCTCTGACCCTCCCCCCTCTCATGTGCTCTCTCTCATTCTCTCTCTCTCAAATAAATAAATAAAATCTTTTAAAAAAAAAATCACAGAGGAACAATTAACCATGTAGCAAAAAATTTAAGGAAATGGATGTTTGCACATAAAAAGAGAATCCAATTTATGAGAAGAATGTTAGGAAAAGGACAAAAGATTCCGGTCTTACATGGCAAGAAAAATCAAAATTTCAATGTCTGAATTCCTCAATCAGTTTCACCAAGAAGTAGACACTCCCTTTTTTTTTTTTTTTTAAGATTTTATTCATTTATTTATTTATTTGAGAGAGAAAGAGAGCACAAGCAGGGGAGGGGCAGAGGGAGAGGGAGAGGGGGAATCCCAAGCAGAGTCCCCACTGAACACGGAGCCCAACGCAGGGCTCAATCCCATGTCCCTCAGACTATGACCCCAGACGAAATCAAGAGTCAGATGTTTGAGCCACCCAGGTGTCCCAACACTCCTTCTATAGTAATGGGACAAGTAATGTCAATGTTCACTCTCATTTATTCATTTTCTTTGTTTTGGTTTTGGTATTTTTTCACAGAAGAAAAACTTTGGAAGTTTTTTCCAAACAGAATTTAGGATGAATTTTCTGGTGAAGATCCTTCTAGTGGAATTTTTTTTCCACTGTGAAGACATCTGAAAGCAGATAGAACAGATCTCTAAAACTGAAGACATGTGGGGCACCTGGGTGGCTCAGTCAGTTAAGTGTCTGCCTTCAGTTCAGATCATGATCCCAGGGTTCTGGGACCGAGCGCCGCATCAGGCTCCCTGCTCTGCAGGAAGCCCGCTTCTCCCTCTCCTTCTGCTGCTCCCCCTGCTTGTGCTCTCTCGCTCTCTCTATCAAATAAATAAATAAATAAAATAATAAAATTGAACACATGCATAGTATTATGATTTCTTAGGAATTTACTGTGAAATGGGATTTTATGAATCTTTAATACCCTTACGCTTAAGACTTTTCCTAACTATTTGTATATCCGTTGCTTCATAGGAGAGAAATTTTTGAAGTTAAAATTAATAAAATATATTATTTTTATCAACTATGAGTATATTTGACAAATTTGGCTATACACTATTAACTATAAATATGCAAAGCTCAATTTTAAATACACCAATGGCACATCTGCAGAAGGCCCCCAAAAAGGAACTGCAATTCATTGCTGAAACAGACCAATATGCAGGAATACGGTTTCTCCCTTCTTTCCAAAAATTCAACTAATATAATGTTAAAATATTCATTATTCTTTTTTGTAATAACATATTTACTTTTAATTTTTATTTTTTAACTAGCAAGACTATATATATATATATGAAATGAAATGCAATAATATATGAAATGCAATAATATAAAATGTATATATGTAAATATATATGAAATGAAATACAATAATATAAAATGTTCACTGATGTATTTATTTTTTGGCCAACATTATTACTCATTTCACGATTAAGCCTGAAATATATTTTGTCATGCAGGGGAGCTATATTTAAAAAAATTAACTATTTCAAGTATCAAGTATCAAATATGCTGTGTATGGCACTCTAAATAAAGAACAGACTGGCTTAGAATTTTATAACAATGAATATCATTCTAGTGAGGCATTACATACTGAATATGTTATATTAAATACTGTAACAACTAACACAGAAAAAAAAACCTTAGAGTAAATATTTTCTAATACTACTACCATCTTTTTTTTGTTAACTGAGACCACATAAAAGGATGCTCACATGTTGAATAAGCCTAAAATTAAGAGGTTAAAAAAATGTGGGAGAGAGCCTTCTGTATGTTTCTATTTCATACATGGAAACCTCACTTCTCTCAAGGCCAGTCTGACTTCCTTTGTGAATGACCCGCACATAGTGAAAGCTCTGGGTCTTCTGACATTCTACTGCCTTGGTGCCCGTACTATTCATGTGGCAGAGTATGGTGCTTTAGGATATTCCATATGCTTTAATCTTTGCATTTATATATATATATATATATAAAGGTCTAGTTGAAAATTGAAAAAAAAATATAAGATTATCAAAAATATAAAGCATCTATAAACAAATTTAACAATAGATGTGCAAGACATATACTGAAAATGAAAATGTTGCTGAGATGGATTAAAGAAGATCAAAATAAAGAGATATATTCCATGTTCATGTATTGAAAGATCAGTATTATTAAGATATAGATTCTTCTCAAATTTCTCTAAAACTCGGGGTGCCTGGATGGCTCAGTCATTAAGCGTCTGCCTTCGGCTCAGGTCATGATCCCAGGGTCCTGGGATCGAGCCCTACATCGGGCTCCCTGCTCGGCGGGAAGCCTGCTTCTCCCTCTCCCACTGCCCCTGCTTGTGTTCCTTTTCTCACTGTCTCTTTGTCAAATAAATAAATAAAATCTTTAAAAAAAAATGTATCTAAAACTCTATGCAATACCAATCAAAATACCAGTAAGATTTAATTTTTTTTTGGAATTATCAAGGTGTGGGCGCCTGGGTGGCTCAGTTGGTTAAGCGACTGCCTTCGGCTCAGGTCATGATCCTGGAGTCCCGGGATCGAGTCCCGCATCGGGCTCCCTGCTCGGCAGGGGGTCTGCTTCTCCCTCTGCCCCTCCCCCCTCTCATGTGCTCTCTCTCTCTCATTCTCTCTGTCTCAAATAAATAAATAAAATCTTTAAAAAAAAAAAAAGAAATTATCAAGGTGATACTAAAAAGTATATGGAAATGCAAAGAATCTAAAATAGCTGAACAATTTTGATAAGGAAGAACAAAGTAGGAATAACACTCTGCCTGATGTTAATACTTACTCTAAAGTGGAAATAAACAAGACAGTATAATACTGGCATAAGAATAGACAGATGATGGGACAGAATAGAGAGTTTAGAAGTAAACTCACGTATACACAGCCTACTGATTTTCCACTGAAGTCCCAGTGTAATTTATGAGAAAAGGATAGTCATTTGAACAGATAGTGCTGTATTTAT
This sequence comes from Phoca vitulina, assembly GCF_004348235.1. NCBI lineage: Eukaryota > Metazoa > Chordata > Mammalia > Carnivora > Phocidae > Phoca > Phoca vitulina. The sequence continues at coordinate 3,163,785 of NW_022589719.1, read as the reverse complement.
ATTAAAAATAAACTTCAATCCTCACCACAAGGCATCTACAAAAGTTACCTCCAAATAGATCACAGGCCAAAAGTAAAAGTTAAAACTATAAAATAGGAAAATCTGAGAAAATCTCTCTTACTTTGGTATAAACAAATATTTCTTAGATAGAACACAGAAAGCATGGATCATAAAAGAAAAAGATGAGAAATTAAACTCCAAATCCTTCAAAATTTTGTTAAAATATTTTAAGTAAAGTCACAGACTGGGGGAAAATACTTGCATGAAAACAGCTGACAAAGGTCTTGCGTACAGAGTACATAAACAACTCTTCCAAGTCAACAGGAAGTTAACTTGACTTTTAAAAATACACAAAAGGGCGCCTGGGTGGCTCAGTCGTTAAGCGTCTGCCTTTGGCTCAGGTCATGATCCCAGGGTCCTGGGATCGAGTCCCACATCGGGCTCCCTGCTCGGCAGGAAGCCTGCTTCTCCCTCTCCCACTCCCCCTGCTTGTGTTCCTGCTCTCGCTATCTCTCTCTCTGTCAAATAAATAAATAAAATCTTTAAAAAAAATAAAAATAAAAAATAAAAATAAAAATAAAAATATACAAAAGATTTGAAAGGATAGTTCACAGAGAAGATATATGAATGGACAATAAGCCCATGAAAAGATGTGTAACTTCATTATTTTTCAGGGAAATGAGAATTGAAATCATACGATACCACTATCTTCCATTAGATTACTAAAATTAAAAAGCTAACAATATTAAGTGCTGGTGAGGGTACAGAACAACTAGAACTCTCATACATTACCGGTAGGAAAGAAAAATGGCAGAACCACTTTTACAAAGAGTTCAGCAATTTCTATAAATTTATACATATTCTTTCATAAGACCCAGAAGTTTTACTCCTAAGAAATGAACCAAGATTAATTAAAATATATGTCTATACAAATTATGTATGTCGTACATGAATGTTCATAACAGCTTCATTTATAATGGTCCCCAAATTGAAAACAATATGAATATCCATCAACAGGTGAATGAGGGGGCAGCTGGGTGGCTCAGTTGGTTAAGTGCCTGCCTTCGGCTCAGGTCATGATCCCAGGGTCCTGGGATCAAGCCCCAAGTTGGGCTCCATACTAAGCAGGGAGTCTGCTTCTCCTTCTGTCCCTCCCCCGCTCATGCTCTCTCGTGCTCTCTCTCTCTCTCAAATAAATAAATAAAATCTAAAAAAAACCCCAAAAACAGGTGAATGGATAAACAAATTTTGGCATATCCTTACAATGAAATACTACTTATCAATAAAACAAAATAAATTGAATAAAAAGCTACAGATATGTTCAATAAGATACAATTTATCAGTATCATTGGAAGTTCTGGATACACCTCAGCAACATTATGCTGAACAAAAGAAGCCAGACACAAAATAGTATATAGAGTCTGATTCTATTCACATACCACTCTAGAAACAAAAAACCAAATCATTGTGTCTAGAGCAGAGGTGAAACAGCAAAAGGATACTTTTGAGGTAATAGAAATCTGTATCTTGATTTTTGTGGTTTATTAAAACTCATCAAACCATACACTTAAAATAGTGCATCTCATTGTATGTAATGTATAAATAATAAAGATGATAATTTTTTAAAGTTTTTGGCCTGAACAACTAGAAGTTTGGACTATGTGTAGCTGGAATATGAAACTCTTCAACAGGGAGCTTTCTTATGGAGGAAGAAAAAAATTACATTTTAGACATAGTAATCTTGAGATGTCTTTTGATACTCAAGTGCATATAATGGGAAAGCTATTGGATATTTCAGTCTTAAGTTGAGGAGAGATGTCTATACTGGAAACTTAAATTTGAGAGTTGACAGCATATTGGTGGCATTTAAAGCCATGAAACTACATGAGATCACCAGGACAGTGAATTAAAATATCTGGGCTCTGTAGTAATCATATCTACATTTATACATAGATCAATTATAAATACTATGCTACACTTATACTGATTGGTTCTGGTCTACTTATTTAAAGGTAGCTTCTGTACCATATAAGTTGTTAAATATCTGGAATATCATCCCTGAGGTTAAAGACCCACATCCCTTCAGAATCTGTCCTGTTTGTTGTTCCTAAAGCATGCCTCTACTATGACTTTCCAATTCCCATTCCTCTCTCTTTAACCTATAAGTACTTTTCAAATTATATCCCCAAACACAAATGGTACTCACTCCAAGACAAGTTTTCTTAGGTACGGTTTTCTCCATTTTCCTGAATTTCATTTAATGGCTTTAGTGTCCTTTTAGTATCTTCTAGCAATTTAGGTAGCCACTTAGCTAGCTACTCAATCAAATCCACTGTTGACTACTTCAAATGAAATGTTAAATTATGTTAATTCTTCTGTATTTATAGAATCATTAATGTTGAAGTTCTATCATAATAAAAATGATAGGAACCACAGGGTTTCTTTTTATTCCCCAAAAAGAAAATATGTGCAATGATATTCTGCTGGATATCTTTGGTTCATCCCAGCAGATCCCCTTTCTATCCCTCCCTACCCAGCTTCTTCTTGTGATGATGACTGGTGTAGATATCAAAGAACTTCCTAGACTTCTGGCATCTGTGATTATAGAGAAGGAAGAGAATGAGTGTCTTCCTTCCCAACATTAGCTTCAGGAAGGCTGTATCTCTCCACTGAAGGTCACTGAGCCTTTCAAGAATGTCTTCAGTACATGATGCTCTCTTTCTATTCCCTTCAGTGCTATCAATGATAAAAGATGCACGGATACTAGATCTATACATAGCAGGATTCTCTAGCACCCCATATTTGTAAAAGGTTTTCATGAAGACCTCCCAAATTATCCTACTCCGAGTATGGCTAATAGGACCCTGAATGATACAGATTCTTCTTTTGTGATATTTTTGGGACATTAAAAGGAAATTTCCCCGGAGAAATGGTTGATCCCAGGACTGATAACAGGGAAAGTATAAAATGAGCTTAGAGCACTTTGCAGTGCCACAAAGTAAGTAAATGCTAGAAACAAAGCAAAACAAAATTAATAGGCGTATGTCAAAAGGATATAGGTCAATCAAGAAAGTTCCCAATAGCCACAGCTACAACAATTTGAGCAGCGAAATAAATAAAACAGTACTGGATTTATAACACAAAATAGAAAATAAATATCCATGAGTCCATCCTGATATAAATGAATGAATGAATAAATGAATGAATAAGAGATAAATTTCCCATACAGAAGAATTCTAAATAATTCATTCATTGAAGCACAACCCCCCAGTCCTTAAGTGTAGGCTTCACAGATTGACTTTCTTCCAAAGTATATAGTATAGAAAGGGAGAAGAGAAAGAATAACTTAATAGCAGAGCAAACTGACAAACACTACTTCAAGCCAGACAATCAAAGTTAACATTAAGAATGGTAAGTCATGTTGACAGGACATACCCTTGATATAATGTGATGAAAATATCCCTTAACTTCCATTGTTTTCCCCCCCAAAACATATTTATCCCAGTCTAATCATGAGAAAAACATCAGAAAAATCCTAATTGAAGGACAGCCTACAAAATACCTAATCAGTACTTCTCAACACTGTGAAGGTCATCAGAAACACAAAAAGTATAAGAAACTGTCACAGCCCAGAGGAGACATCCTACTAAATGCAGTGTAGTAAAAAATAAATTCAAAATGGATTAAAGACCTAAATATGAGAAATCCTAGAAGAGAACACAGGAAGTAACCCCTTTGACATCGCTGTAGCAACTTTTTTCTAGATAAGTCTCATAGGGCAAAGGAAACAAAAGCAAAAGTAAATTAGGACTACATCAAAATAAAACACTTCTGCACAGTGAAGGAAACAATCAACAAAAATAAAAGGCAACATATAGAATAGGAGAAGATATTTGCAAATGACATATCTGATAAAGGGTTAGTATCCAAAATATATAAAGAACTGAAGGGGCGCCTGGGTGGCTCAGTTGGTTAAGCAACTGCCTTCAGCTCAGGTCATGATCCCAGGGTCCTGGGGTCAAGCCCTGCATCGGGCTCCCTGCTCAGCGGGAAGCCTGTTTCTCCCTCTCCCACTCCCCCTGCTTGTGTTCCCTCTCTCGCTGTGTCTCTCTCTGTCAAACAAATAAATAAAATCTTTAAGAAACAAAACAAAACTGAAACAACTCAAAAAACAGATATTTAATTAAAAATGGGCAGAAAACATGAACAGACATTTCTCCAAAGAAGACATCCAGATGGCCAACAGACACATGAAAAGATGTTCATCATCACTTACTATCAGGGAAATGCAAATCAAAACTACAACGAGATATCATCTCACACCTGTCAGAATGGCTAAAATCAACAACACAAGAAACAGCAGGTGTTGGGGAGGATGTGGAGAAAAAAAGAACCCTCATGCCCTGTTGGTGGGAATGCAAACTGGTGCAGCTGCTGTAGAAAATAGTATGGAGGTTCCTCAAGAAGTTAAAAATAGAACTACCCTACCATCCAGTAATCACACTACTAAGTATTTTCCCAAAGAACAGAAAAACACTAATTCAAAGGGATACATGGCACCCTATTTTTATAGCAGCATTATTTACAATAGCCAAGATAACAGAAGCAGCTTAAGTGCCCATCAATTGATGAATGGATAAAGAAGATATAGCATATATACACACTGGAATATTATTCAGCCATAAAAAAAGAATGAAATTGTGCCATTTGGCAATGACCTGAATGGAGCTACAGAGTATAATGCTAAGCAAAGTAAGTCAGTCAGAGAAAGACAAATATATATGATCTCACTCATACACAGAATTTAAGAAACAAAACAAACAAACCAAGAATCGGATTCTTAACTACAGAGAACAAACGGATGGTCACCGAGGGGAGGAGGTGGAGGGATGGATGAAATAGCTGCTGGGGATTAAGGAGTGTGCTTGTCGTGATGAGTACCGCGTGATGTATGGAAGGGCTGAATCACTATACTATACACCTGAAACTGATATAACACTGTATGTTAACTCTACTAGAATTAAAATAAAAACTTAAAAATAAATAAATGCAATGTAGTATCCTAGATGGGATCCTGAAATATAAAAAGGACATTAGGGAAAAACTAAGGAAATCCAAATAAAGTATGGGCTTCAGTTAATAATAATGTATCAATATTAGTTCATTAATTTTACCATACTAATGCAAGATGTTAATAACAGGGGAAAATGGAAATGGGGTATAAGAAATTTTATGTACTGTATCCATAATAAATCGTAAATCTAAAACTATACTCAAATAAAAAGTTTATTTGAAAAAGAAGCTTACTATTTAATTTTCACAGCTTACTGTTTAACCAAAGACACTAGTCATCATAAAAAATGAACTATCATAAATCATTTTCAAATCATCTGGAATCTAGAATTTTAATTATGAGCATATGACATAATGGGGAAATTACTTACAACTCATATAACAGGCAGGGGGATAACAATAAATATGTAAACAGCTCCAAAAAAAATCAAGAGAAAAAAGAAATACCTAACAGTTTGACAGGAAAATAGACAAAATAAATGAACAGAGTTATCCAGAAAAATAAATTAAAATGACCATCAACATAGGAAAAGATGAATGTCCCACTCATATTGAGAGAAAGGCAGATTTAAACCACACTAAGATACAGCTAACTGATAGAGCTCCCAACAGCCACTAGTTATCTCACCTCAGATAGGCAAAAATCTAAACTTCCTGACAACATGCTATTGATGAGGCTGTGGGCATACAGGCATTCTTGTACACTTATTAGAAATGCAAAACAGAGGGGAATTTGGCAATATGTGGCAAAATTACATATATGTTTATTCTTTTATACAGAAATCTTATTTAACACTGGCCAAAATATTATTAAGACTGACTCCCAAGGGTATTTATTATAATAATATTTGTAATAACAAAAGATTAAAAACAACTCAAATGTGCATCAATAAAGGAACTGAATGAATACACCATGCTAAACCTCCACAATGTAATATTATGCAACATACAAATGAATAGGAATGAAATCTATATACAATATTGCATGAACTCGGGTTATGTTAAGTAAAAACCAAGGAACAGACCAGTACATACAGTATAGTGTAAGAGGCAGGAGGAATATAAATATACATATGTATGTATACACACACACACACACACACACCCCATACTCGAGTTTGGGGTGTAAGAAATTTTATGTACTGTTAAGGGATACGTTAACAGGATAAAAGGATAAACCAAGTAAAAATGATTACTACAGAGGATTAAGAGGAAAAACAAAGAAGAAAATTTTCTTGGAAAATGTTTCATTTCATAGTTTCATCCTCAGATAGATTTACCTTCAAGCTAATAAAGGCAAAGCTTCAGGGCTTCTTGCTTGCATCAGCCCCTCCAAGGATTTAGAAGGACACTCTAACAATATGTTCTCATGGTTAAATCTTTTGTAAATTTTTTTAAAGTAAATTATTGTTCCATTATTCTTCTTAAAGAGTGATACTAAAATAGCATAAGCTTTAGGCTCCATTAAACTTTATTTGATCTATGTCTTTCAACTTTGGAATCATATAAATGTTTTACATGATCAAAAAAAAAAAAAGAACCAACAAAGTTTCAATTATAATTTGATGAACCCCACATCCTTCATTCTGGAACATTATAGATCAGTATGCTAACAAAAAGCAAAACATCACCCATTAAAATTGTCGGTATAAGAATATAACTCTATTTCTAGCATCATTTTTTTTACTAAGCAATAAGTGAAAAATTTTAAATCCCTTTACTAACCTCTTAATTGATATTCAAATTTGATTTTTAAATAAACTGTACTTCATGATTATTCTCAGGCATGTACTTAACAGGTAAAAGGATTGAAGAGATGAAGAAAGAATACTAAACCACGATTCAGAAACTCGAGTTCTACTCCAGGATCTGCCTCTTCAACATCTGGATAATTTTGGTGAAGTCATTAAACCTCTCAGACCCTTCATTTTTTTCTCATTTGTAAAACTGAGAAATTAAAATGCAAGCAAATAGTTATGCTTTCTGTGTACTTCTCGTTAATATGTTTGTTGTTACTTTTTTCCCCATAAGAAACTGATTTTTTTTCCAAAGTAATAAATTCTCGACTATCACGTATAAGGATGTGAAAAACAACTGACCTGGGAAAGAGAGCATCACCCTCTCTGACTACAAAATAATACCCCATTTGTGTCCGTGCAGGAAAGTACAGTGCTGATGGCTGCTTACCGCTGGTTCTTCACTGATGAGAAAGCTCGTCTCTCTGCCGCTCAGGGACTGCTAACAGTAACATGGGGAAGACAGAATGCTGTTAATAATAATGCAAGTGGGGAGCATGTCACTTTCAACAACAAAAATTCTAGGTTCTCAATACAGAAATACTAAACCTGCAATTCAGAGGGCTTATGAAACACCTGAAATTGAATGCAAAACTTTGTGTATGTATGTGCATCCATGCGCATGTGTGTTAATGCTTGTGTGTGTGTGTGTGTGTGTGTGTGTAGAAAGAGAGAGAGAAAGAGCTTGGGAGAGAATGGGAATTTTGAAGGCAGCTTTATCAAATCATAAAAAAAAAGTCTGAGATGCGAGAAATGGTTAAGAAACTACTGTATTATAGAGAAAACAACAAAGAGCACCACTCTGAACGACGCTGCATCCTGAACAGGACCACAAGGAAAGGCAGAATTAATTGGCTATTTTAGACTTTTTAACATTTGTTTGGAATTATTAAATAAATATTTATTAAATAATTAAGTTATTTAATTTATCAATTTATTGAATTATTAAATAAAGTGAATACCTTAGGAAACGCACCACCAGAATTCTTAAGGATCTGTACTTACAACCCAAGAAAGAAGCCATACATGGATATAAATACACAAAGAACACTTGTAATTAAAGCAAGAGCGATGCCTGGTATTTGGTGGATTTTAAATCCTCATGTTCCCCGACAGATTGCACACCACAGCACATGCTCCCGAGATAACACCCTGTCACTTCTCCGGGGTCTCCAGTGACAGGTACCGTAAGGTGCTATAGAGAGGCAGCAGTCAGCAAAAATGACTTGAAACTCATGTCTAGACTGGGAATTCACTTACCTGGTTCCTGGAAAATCACAAACAGCATCATTATACCCAGGTGATGTTGGGCTGACCAGTTTTGAAAATAGGAGATAAAAAGTACTATCAACATTTTAAAAAAATAAATCAAAGGGCACCTTGGAAATACATCCAATGCTATGAAATTTAAGTTGCAAAATGTGCCACAAAAAAAAAAAAAACAAAACACAGTAATTTATCTGTGTTCTTAAGGAAGACAAGGAAGAGAATTTTGAACACCTATTAATTTTCATATTACGGTATTCAAAATAAATTCCATGAAAAGATGAATGTCATCTATGGTATTAAAGCTATACTGAAACAGTTGGAAGAACTATGGTAGACTGAGTCTAAGAGTAAATATATGCTCAAAATCCTCTTTCACTGATGTGTGTTCTGCCTATGGACCTTGAATGAATTCCATTAACTCACCTGAGCTAACGAGTATCTTGATCACTCAATTCCAAAATAGCAGCCTGTAATAATAAATTGTGCATCTACATTTCTGCCTTAAAGATAATATATGAATCTATTATAGGTTCACTTTATGTTGACTCCTCATAACCTAATTTTTTTCAATTATGGTAGAGAACGGCCAGTTGCTTACTTACAAGAAGGTACAAAAAAACCATACATTAAATGTCCCAAAGCAACCGGGCTACAATCTCTCACTGTAAGAAACATGAACTTGCTGTGACTTTTCAATCAAAAGTTCTGGGTGTATCTTCAATTTGCAAAATAAAATTCACATAGGTTTCTTCATACTTTTTGCTGAGTATTTCATTGTTTCATTTGTCACTGACCTTAGTCTCAGGCCAAAGGAGAATCTAAATTCTACATTTTCCCCTTCCACAACCATCACTTTCCTGTCTCAGGCTGCCTCTTTCCTGACCCCAACCATTAAGGAATTGAATGAAATGGTAAAAAATGGAATGAAATGAATAAATAGATGAATGAATGATGCAAACTCCCAGCAGCAAAACAAAAACGTGGCAATATTCAGAAAATCTACACATCACCATAGAAACTAAGTAGCAATCCTGACTTCTAAATGTGAGAAGCAATTGTTTGGAAACTGAAATTCAGGGGGAAAAAAGTACTTCTATATAGGATTCTTAAAAGAAGTAATACTGTAGAGTGATTAAGAGAGCAAGCTCTAGAATCAGCCTGCCTGGGTTCAGAAACCCAACACCAGAATTTTATGGCTATAGCAATAAACTAGTTTAGATAGTCTCATTTTAGAGACTCTTGATAACCTTTTTCTTCAATTATGCAAAACTAATGGCTTGATACATATAAATTTGAGCAAGTTAACCTCTCCACGCCACAGTTTCAGTACAGTGAAATTAAATATGATAACACATGGGAAGTTTTCAATAGATGTTGACATTTTAAAATTAATTTTTGCTTAATTTCTAGGGATCATATCATAAATTTAATATATTTATCATCCCATAAATTTTTAATTCACATGCATTCTCTGGAATCCAAATAATTCTAACAATGTTCAGTGATGACCTACATCAATTGTAGATCAGAGGTAATACTCTAGAATTTAGTCCTTTTAAAGTTTAAGCAATCGTGAAAACAGAGATCATTTGAAAGTATAAGAAAATTTTAAAATAGTGAGCCTAGAATCTCTATGTATTCTGTCTTGTAAAAGGCCCAAACATTCTTCATAGCTATGAATTTGCTAATGGACTAAATTGAATTATTCTGATTATCTTTGCCTCAATCCAAAGCTTGAATGAATATTCTCTTATTACTATGTCTTTTTTAAAAAAATTGACTACAATGTAGATTTTGTGTTTTTATAGCATTTGAGTCAATAAAAGGAAATCAAGTTGGCATTGAGGAAAAGTTAAATAAGTTGTATTTACTTATCTTTTTTCTTTTCATTTTGAAACAATTATAGATTCCTAGGAATTTGCAAAGATAGCAGAGAAATCCCATGTGCCCACCACCCAGTTTCCCCCAATGATTAATGCCTCACATAACTGATACAAGCTCAAAACCAGGAAACTGACATGAGTACAATGTGCGTGTACAGCACTGTGTTGTATCACATATGTACATTCGACTAAGAACCAGCCCAATACACAGAGCAATTCTAGCTATAAGGATCTCCTTTGTGCTACTCCTTTTTTAAAAAATTTTATTATGTTATGTTAATCACCGTACATTACATCATTAGTTTTTGATGTAGTGTTCCATGATTCATTGTTTGCGAATAACACCCAGTGCTCCATGCAGAACGTGCCCTCTTTAATACCCATCACCAGGCTAACCCATCCTCCCACCCCCCTCCCCTCTAGAACCCTCAGTTTGTTTCTCAGAGTCCATAGTCTCTCATGGTTCATCTTTCCCTCCGATTTCCCCCCCTTCATTTTACCCTTCTTACTATCTTCTTTTTTTTTAACATATAATGTATTATTTGTTTCAGAGGTACAGGAACAGTCTTATACAATTCACAGCGCTCACCATAGCACATACCCTCCCCGATGTCTATCACCCAGCCACCCCATCCCTCCCACCCCCCACCACTCCAGCAACCCTCAGTTTGTTTCCTGAGATTAAGAATTCCTCATATCGGTGAGATCATATGATACATGTCTTTCTCTGATTCACTTATTTCGCTCAGTATAATACCCTCCAGTTCCATCCATGTCATTGCAAATGGCAAGATTTCATTCCTTTTGATGGCTGCATAATATTCCATTGTGTATATATATATATATATATATATATATATATATATATATATCACATCTTCTTTATCCATTCATCTGTTGATGGACATCTTGGCTCTTTCCATAGTTTGGCTATTGTGGACATTGCTGCTATAAACATTGGGGTGCATGTACCCCTTCAGATCCCTACATTTGTATCTTTGGGGTAAATACCCAGTAGTGCAATTGCTGGGTCGTAGGGTAGCTCTATTTTCAACTTTTTGAGGAACCTCCATACTGTTTTCCAGAGCGGCTGCACCAGCTTGCATTCCCACCAACAGTGTAGGAGGGTTCCCCTTTCTCCACATCCCTGCCAACATCTGTCATTTCCTGACTTGTTAATTTTAGCCATTCTGACTGGTGTGAGGTGGTATCTCATTGAGGTTTTGATTTGGATTTCCCTGATGCCGAGCAATGTTGAGCACTTTTTCATGTGTCTGTTGGCCATTTGGATGTCTTCTTTGGAAAAATGTCTGTTCATGTCTTCTGCCCATTTCTTGATTGGATCATTTGTTCTTTGGGTGTTGAGTTTAGTAAGTTCTTTATAGATTTTGGATACTAGCCCTTTATCTGATACGTCATTTGCAAATATCTTCTCCCATTCTGTTGGTTGTCTTTTGATTTTGTTGACTGTTTCTTTGGCTGTGCAAAAGCTTTTTATCTTGATGAAGTCCCAATAGTTCATTTTTGCCCTTGCTTCCCTTGCCTTTGGCTATGTTTCTAGGAAGAAGTTGGTGCAGCTGAGGTCGAAGAGGTTGCTGCCTGTGTTCTCCTTTAGGACTTTGATGGACTCCTCTCTCACACTGAGGTCTTTCAACCATTTGGAGTCTATTTTTGTGTGTGGTGTAAGGAAATGGTCCAGTTTCATTCTTCTGCATGTGGCTGTCCAATTTCCCAACACCATTTGTTGAAGAGACTGTCTTTTTTCCACTGGACATTGTTTCCTGCTTTGTCGAAGATTAGTTGACCATAGAGTTGAGGGTCCATTTCTGGGCTTTCTGTTCTGTTCCACTGATCTATGTGTCTGTTTTTGTGCCAGTACCATACTGTCTTGACAATCACAGCTTTGTAATAGAGCTTGAAGTCTGGAATTGTGATGCCGCCAGTTTTGCTTTTCTTTTTCAAAATTCCTCTGGCTATTCGGGGTCTTTTCTGGTTCCATACAAATTTTAGGATGATTTGTTCCATTTCTTTGAAAAAAGTGGATGGTATTTTGATAGGGATTGCATTAAATGTGTAGATTGCTCTAGGTAGCACTGACATCTTCACAATATTTGTTCTTCCAATCCATGAACATGGAACGTTTTTCTATTTCTTTGTGTCTTCCTCAATTTCTTTCATGAGTACTTTATAGTTTTTTGAGTACAGATTCTTTGTCTCTTTGGTTAGATTTACTCCTAGGTATCTTATTGTTTGGGCTACAGTTGTAAATGGGATCGACTCCTTAATTTCTCTTACTTCTGTCTTGTTGTTGGTGTATAGAAATGCCACTGATTTCTGTGCATTGATTTCATATCCTGCCACTTTACTGAATTCCTGTATGAGTTCTAGCAGTTTTGGGGTGGAGTCTTTGGGGTTTTCCACATAAAATATCATATCATCTGCAAAGAGTGAGAGTTTGACTTCTTCTTTGCTGATCTGGATGCCTTTTATTTCTTTTTGTTGTCTGATTGCTGTGGCTAGGACTTCTAATACTATGTTGAATAGCAGTGGTGATAGTGGACATCCCTGCCATGTTCCTGACCTTAGGAGGCAAGCTCTCAGTTTTTCCCCATTGAAAATGATATTCGCTGTGGGTTTTTCATAGACGGCTTTTATGATATTGAGGTATGTACCCTCTATCCCTATACTCTGAAGAGTTTTGATCAAGAAAGGATGCTGTACTTTGTCAAATGCTTTTTCCGCATCTATTGAGAGGATCATATGGTTCTTGTTCTTTCTTTTATTAATGTATTGTATCACACTGATGTTTGGGGGACGAAAATAGACATAACTTTTAAAGGAGCAGCACACAAATCAATCAATGTGCTGCTCCTTTAAAAGTTATGTTTATTTTCCTCCCCCAAACATCCATAACCCCTAGCAACCACTAATTTTTTCTCCATTTCTATATAGTCATTTCAAGAGCTATAAAAATAGAATCATATAGTATGTCGCCTTTGAGATTTTTTTTTTTCATTAAACTTAATGCCCTGAAGACCCATCCAAGCTGTGTGCATATCAATAGTTCGCTCCTTTTATTTGTGGGTAGTGGTCCATGGTAAGGCTATGCCACAGTTGATTTAACCAGTCACCTACTGTAGGACATTCAGGTTGTTTCTACTCTGGGCTACTACAAATAAAGCTACTCAAAACATTTTTTCCAAGGTTTTCGTGTGATTATAAGTTTTCGTTTCTGTGGGATAAATGCCCAAGGGTGTGATTACTAAGTCATAGGGTAAGTGTATGCTTAGTTTTTTTAAGAAACTGCCCCACAGTTTCCTAGTGTGACTGTCCCTATTTTCCAGCCCAACCAACAACGTGTGAGAGCCCTGGTTTCTCAGCATCTCCACTGCTGTTTGGGATTCTCACTATTTTCCATTTTAGTGGTTCTCATGGGCATATAGTGATAGCTCAGTTTGGTCTTAGTTTGCAATTCCTTAATTGCTAGTCATACTGAACATCTTTTATTTGCCAAATGTATTGATTTGCCATCTAAATCCTCTTTAAGGAACTATATCATCGTGTATTTTACTCATTTGGGTTGGTTGTTTTTTAATACTGGGTTTTGCTGCTTCTTTATAATACCACAGATAGCGGTCTTTTGTCAGATATGCGATGCACCCATGTTTTCTCCAGATCTGTGGCTTTTCTGTTCCTCTTACCAGGGATCTTTCATAGAACAAAACTTCTTAAATTTGAAAAAGCCCAACTTAATCAATTTTTCTTTTACAGATCATGCTTTTATGTCATGTCTAACAATGCTTTACAAAGACCTACTTTCCAAAGGTTTTCTCCTATTTTTTCTTCAAAAAGTTGTATAGTTTTATGGTTTACATTGAAATCTGTGATCAATGTTGAATTGATTTTTGTGTAAGGTGTGAGGTTGAAGTTAAAGTTCATAATTTTGCCTATATACGTCCAAATGCTCCAGCACCATTTGCTGAAAAGACTATCCTTTCTCTACTGAGTTGTTTTTACACATTTGTCCAAAATCGTTTGGGTGTCCTTGTGTGGGACTAGTTCTGCAGTTCCCTTTGCTTCATTAATCTACATGCCTCTCTCTGCAAATATGACAGTATCTTGATTAAACAGCAGCTAAAAAAAAACAAAAAACAAAACAAAACCAAGGCTTTAAATTGGGTAGAGTGATTCCTCCCACTCTCTTTTTTCAAAACTGTTTTATCTCTTCTACTTCCTTTGCATTTTCATATAAATTTTAGAACAATTTTGTCTATGTCTACAAAAAGTCTTGTTGAGACTTCGATAGGAATTGCATTAACCCATATACCAATTTGGGCTTCCACATGTTCACTGTTCATAGATAGAAATGCAACAGATTTCTGTATGTAATTAACTTCTTAGTTCCAGGAGGGTTTTTTTTGTTTGTTTGTTTTGGTTTTTGGAGGGGTTGGGTTTTTTGTTTGTTTGTTTTGTAGATTTCTTGGATTTTTTCAATTTAGACCACTGTGTCATCTGCAAACTGGCAGAGTTTTATTTATTCCTTTCTTATCCATATGCCTTTTAGTTTCTTACCTTATTGCAAGAATTTTCAGTACTATGTTTAATAGGAGGAATAAATGAAGACATTCTTGTCACATTTTTGACCATAGAGGGAAAGCATTCAGTCTTTTACTACTTAATATGATGTTATTGTTTTATTGATGTTCTTTTTCAGGTAAGGAAGTTCCTCCCTATTCCTAGTTTTCTGAGATTAGATATAAATATAGATATAGATATAGATAGATACATATGTGGGTATATATATATAAAATAAGTGTCTTTTCTGAAAAAAATAATAAAATCATCTGATTTTGATTTTTTATCCTTTTAATATAATCAAGTACATCAACTGATTTTGGGACAATGAATGAGCCTCCCATCACTGGGATAAACTTTACTTGGTTATAGTATTATATTCTTTTCATATTCTATTTGCTAGTATTTTACTAAGGAAAAATATTAGTTTGTAGTTTTCTCTCTTTTTTTGGTACTATTTTTTTTTTTTTTTTTTTTGGTTTAGTACCAGGGTAATGCAAGCCCCTAAAATGAATTGGGAAGTGTTCATTCCTCTTCTATTTTCCAGAAGAGATTGGTGTTAATTATTCTTTAAATATTTGGTAGAATTCTCCAGTGAAACCATTTGGGCCTAGAGATTTCTTTGGGGGAAGAAGTCTTTAAGTTACTCACTTTATTTCCTTAATAATTATGGGCCTATTCATATTATCAATTTAATATTGAATGGGCTGTGACAGTTTGTGATCTTTGAAGAATTCATCCATTTTATCTAAGTTGTCAAATTTATATGTATAGAATTATTCTTAGTATTTCTTTATTATCATTTTGATATGGAGTCTATAGTGATATGCCTTGTTTTATTCCTGATTATGTCTATCTCTTCTCTCTCTCTTGCTCGCTCTCTCTCTCTCCTGCACTTTTTTTGTAAGTCTAGCTAGAGGTTTGTCAATTTTATTATCTTTTCAAAGAACTGACTTTTTGTTTCAATTATTTTCTCTAACATTTTTCAATTTCCAATTCACTGATTTCTGCTTTTTATTATTCCCATAGTTTTGTTTTCTCTGGGTTTACTTTGCTCTTATTTCTTGAGATGGAAGCTTATTATTGACTTGAGACTTCTCCTTTTTACTAACAAACATTTAGTGCTACAAATTTCCCTCTCAGCATTGCTTTGGCTACATCCCTCAAATGTTAATATGCTGCATTTTCACTTTTATTCAGTTCAATGTTGTTTTGTTTTGGTTTTGTTTTTCTCTTGAAACTTTCTTTGTCCTTCAGATTGTTTAGAAGTATGCTGTTTAGTTTCCAACTGTTGGAGCTGTTCCTGTTCTCTCTCTTACCAATTTCTAGTTTGATTTTATTGTAGTCAAAGAACTCATTCTGCATGATTTGAATTATTTTAAATTTGTTAAGGTTTGTTCTATGGCCCATGAAATGGTCTATCTTGTCATATATTCCACCAACACTTGAGGTGGATGTGCATTCTGTTATTGTTAGGTGGAATAGTCTATAAATGTCAATTATATCCTATTGGATGATATGTTGAGTCCGTCTATATCCTTGCTGGTTTCTATTTAATTGTTCCATCTGTTTAATTGTTCCATCTGAGAAAGAGGTGAAGTCTCCAGTTATAATTAGAGTTGTGTATTACCCTCTTCTATTATATTAGTTTTTGCTTCACATATTGTGATGCTATTATTTGGTGCATACAACTTTAGCATTGCTATGTCTTATTGTTGAATGGACCCTTTTTATCTCTATATAATGTCCCACTCTGTCCATGGTAATTTTCTTTGCTCCAAAGTATACTTTACAGGATATTAATGTAGCACCCCTACTTTCTTTTTATTAATTTTGGCATATATCTTCAACCATAATGTATATTTTTAATCCTTTTATTGTCATGTTTTTTAAAACGTTTTTCAAATCTCTGTCTTACATTTCATGTAATTATTATACACATTAGGGATTAATTCTACCTTTCTATTTTTTGTTTTCTATTTGTTCCCTCCGTTTTGTGTTTCTGTCTTTTCATGACTTCCTGTGGGTTACTGAAACGTTACCTTATATTTCCACTTTTATTTATCAAAACAGTTTTTGAGTGTATCTCTTCATATAGTTTTTTAAATGGTTGCTTTTTATATTACATTATATATACATTACTTATCACAGTCTGCAGTTTACATGCTTTCTCTCTCAAGTAAAGTATAAGATCCTCACCTCCCTTTACATCCCAAAATTTTTATAATTGTCTTATATATTTCTCTGCATACATTGAGAACCACATCAGACATTGTTAAAATTTTTACTTCAACTGTCAAACATAATGTTAAAAACTCAAGAGGAGAAAGTCTTATTTTTATCCTTTCTATTGTTTTTTTCCTCCTTCCTCATGTTACAAAATTCTTTCTATTTTCTGTTAGAGAACTTCCTTCGGTCAATCTGTTAAGGTAGATGCACTGGTGAAAAATTTCTTCAGTCTTCCTTCACTTGAGAATGTCTTGCTCATTCCTAAGGATAGTCTCATTGGCTATAGAATTCTGGATTGGCTTTTTTCTTTTCATCTTTGTTTCTTTCTTTCTAGCACTTGAAAAAAACATGTGTACCAGTTCTTTCAGCCTCCATGGTTTCTGATGAGAAATCTACTGTCATTTTAATTACTGTTCCCCTATGGTTAAGATGTTGTTTCTCTCTCACTGCTTTCCAAATTTTCTTTTTCTTGTATCTAGTTTTGTGAATTGGTGTGAATTTCTTTGGGTTTATATATTTCTGTGATTCCTTCAGCTTCTTGAATCTGTAGGTTTAGGTCATTTGACAAAAATTTCTATTCTATCTCCAAATTCAGTGATTCTTTCTTTTGTCCTTTCCACTTTGCTGTTGAGTTTTTTTTATTTCAGTTATTCTATTTTTCAGTTTTAAGCTTTCTATTATGTTCTTCTTTAAAATTTCTATTTCTTTTTTTTTTTTTTGTGATGCTTTCTATTTTTTTTATTTGTTCAAAGAATGTTCACAAATACTCATTGAAGCATTATTATGATAGTTGCTTTACAATCCTTATCTAAATAATTCTAACATCTATGTCACCTCAGCATTGGTATTTGTCTTTTCTCATTCAAGTTGATATCCCCTTCTGGTTCTTCGTATTACATGTGATTTTTCTCTAGAAATCTGGACTTTAGAGTTTTATGTTATGAGTCTAGCTTTTATTTAAACCTTATGTTTTATTAAGTCTCCTCTGATACTACTCTGGTAGGCTAAGTGGGATGATGCCTCACCATCTGATGCAGGTAGAAGTCCAGGTTCCCCACTCAACCTCTGTGGACATGAGGGGCTGGTAAGGTGGTGGAAGTGTTTCTCATTAATGATGGCTGGTGTGGGGAGTTCAAACTTACCATTAGACCTTCACTGATCCCAAGCTGGCTAGAAGGGGCAAGGGTGCCTCCTCCTGTTCCCCACATGGCCTTCACTATCAGGGAGTGGTATAAGGTGGTTTTTCTCCGAGATAATGGTGAAACCACTGGCTCTCCATTGGGCTACCTCTGATACCAACCCAGCAGAAAAGGGTTGGGCACCTTATTACTACTGCTGAAAGTGGAAGTCTATGCTGCTTACATGGTCTCCACTGACATCATGCAGGGGATTGTGAGAGACAGACATGTTAGCATCCAGTGGGAATGAAAGGCCTGGCTCCCCACTCAGAATTCTTTGACACAAACTCTAGGAGGAGTTGGGGCATCCTATTATCACCAGACAGGGGTTAACGCCTAGTCTCCTCATGTCAGCTCTTTTGGAGGGGATGATGGTAGGACTATGTTGTTGTTGTTGTTGTTGTTGTTGTTGTTTTTCCTGTGGTGTTTGGCTACAAAAACAGTCATTGATTAAAAGTTTTCTGTATTCCTAGGTCACCCTTTTTCTGGTCCATCACTGAAAGAAAATAGGCTTTTCTTGGTGCTCTGTCTGGGCCAATTAGCATTTCTGCACTTGCTGGCCTCTCCTACACCCAGTCTGTACTAGATAAAGCAAACAGAAAACCTAGGGAATTAACTTTAGTGTTGATCCTTGGGTCCTGAGGTCACTAGACAGTTTTCTTCTTCTCTCTAACTTTCAGAGTCTTCTTGTTTTATATATAATGTCCAGAGTTTTTAGTAGTACTTAGCAGAAGGAACAGGGAACATTTCTTCTACTCCTCTTTCTGGAAGCAAAAGCTACAGTCACTTTTCAATGGATTAATTCAATAAAATATCCACTTAATAATTCCAAACTTTATTAGGCATTCTTCAACTATGTTTCAGAGAGATGCTGTTTTTACTCCAAAATACTTTATATGAAAAAAGGTAAGTCAAATGTAAAGCCTTAAAAATCTAAGCAAAATTGTCTCAAATGAAGGCCTATCCAAGGTTGAAGGCAAGGAAGTAATATCCATTGCTTTTTAAATATGCAAAGAGATAAGGAACAGAACAAATACGACTTGAGGAAATTGTTTTTCTATTACAGAAGTTTAAGTCTACAGTGTGTGTGTATGTATATATATATATATATATACACATATACACATATATACATGTATATATATATATGAAAGATACACACAAAAGCAAAGAAATGAACTGGAATTGAAGTTAACTTGAGCAAGCATATAGAGACCTGTGTGAAGTATATTACTATTATGTCAATATGAACAACATGAAAATGACAATATATTTATTACCATTTAAATTGGGTCAATAAATCTCATATGATAACTTTTTCTTCAGTCCACTCCAGAGACATGCAAATTTTTTACATAGTTACCTTGATTCACTTACTCATTTAATAAACATGTTCCCTGTGTCATATTACATCACTTTAAGTTGTGGAGACTCTGCTTTATGACAGTGGTTTTCAAACTTCAGTAGCAATAAAGATCACTTGGGGGTGTTATTTTTAAATCATGACTCTATAACCTTATTCCCCAAGAATACGATTAGCAGATTGGACCCAGGAGTCCACATTTTTAAGAAATTTTTTAATATAATTGTTATTCAGGTGGTCTACAAACTGCATTGTAAAAATCACTGAACTAAATGATTTTCATAGTCCCTTTGGCTGTCATATTCTATTTCTCTCAGCATTTTGATCACAGGTTTTAAAGGAATCCCAGAACTTCTGCAAATTTTAAGTCAGCCAGCTTACCTAGCCAGTCTATCTGGTGGGTTGTTTTCCAGGGTGGGAATTTCAGTTATTCCTAAAAATCTATCTATTTTTAAAGAACTTTTTTTCTATCTGGCTGGACACCCCTAACCCAACTCAAAAAAATCTACCTCTGTGAGTGCTTTTGTGTCAACTAGAGCCTACCAGAAAGATAAAAAATATCTTTAGAATGCTTATACTCTGTATACAAGAAATGTAAATTTTTAGTATCTTTTTGCAAGTTTATATAAATAAAATAAGGCCTTTAGTTAGGTTCTTATTTTTACAACTTGTATTTAATTTTATTATTATTTCATTTAATATATGTATTTAATTGGAGTTGAGTCACTAGAACTGTATTTTAGTCATCAATAAGCACTCCTCACATACCAGTAAGTTTAACATAAAAAGCTGTCACATATCCCACCCTCATAACACTCCAGCAAAGCGTTAAGCCAAATACTTTTCTCTTACACACCAAGACTCAGCATATCTGAGTTTGTTTCACAGGGAGCCTCAAGAGAAATCCAAACTTATATTTGCTCCCTTATCGCATCTAGAAAGATCGAGTATTAAATCTGCATGAAACATGGAATTTGCTTTCCTTACCAAAAACATGAATAGATTAGAGGACAAAATAAAAAGAATGTACTATGAGTAAATAATGAAGTACTAAGTATTCAGACAAAGTACATTTGTAGCCTTGTCTCGATTTTCTGTTCTGACTTATTGGAAACTAATACATATACATTTAACTTACCTCATTCATTCCGAAAACATATTCTGTTTCTATATTGGATATTCTCTCTAAATTAAATAAGAAAGGAAAAAACAAGTTAGAATGACCAACTGATCAGAATAGGTTAGAAGTCTGCATGAGGAGAAAACAGAAATTCCAAAATCAAACAAAAAAGTTAGAAGAAAAAATACTGAAAGGAAACATCCAAGACCTCCCTGGAGCTAAGTTGTTCAAAATAGCTGCCAATAGAAGTCAGCACCAAAAACTGTCTATAACCTAGGGGAAAAGCAAACACTGATGTGTAGGATATAATGTCTCCCACTAAGAAATAAAATTAACTCTAATAAATGCAGTTATTAATCTGTAGCCTCAAAACTGGATAGAGGAAAGCATCCAATAGGGATGTCCATCGCTACCTCTTAGTTTTCGGTGCATAAGATTTAATATTCTGTCGGCGTGTTTCCCTGGAATTGAACCAAACTGTCTGCAAGGAAAGCACTAAAGGGCACCACCAGTTCTAAACAGGCCAAATGACTTTCCTCATACACAGGGATCTTTGTGATAGTTACGTGTTGAGTCATTTGGACTGAAATACATCTTCCAATAAGTTTCTAATGCTAAAAAAAAAAATATTAAACGTAGAAGATTCTTATTCTCTAGTGATTCCACATTGGAGAAACACTGAGAAATACTTCTCAAGTCAAAACCTTTCTATATAAAAACACTTTTTGGAGAAAATCACAGTGGGAATGGAATAAAGGGCCATCCACAGTAACTGTAATCTTAGGAAGTATTCATATATATTCTGAAAATATAGAAAATATAAATTTACCATTTGTAAACCTTTTTCTATTTCTTTTTTCTTTCTTTCTTTTTTGCTCTTCTTTCTCCATTTTTTATTGTGTAAAATACACATAACAAACTTTACCATCCAACCATTTTTAAGTATACTGTGCAAAGGCATTAAATATATTCATAATATTGAGCAACCATCACCACCATCTATCTCCAGAACTCTTACATCTTGTAAAACCGAAACACAATACCCATTAACAATAACTCCTCATTCTCCTCTCCTCCAGTCCCTGGCAACCACCATTCTACTTTCTGTCTCTATGGTTTTGACTACCCTATGTACCTCATAAAAGTGGAATCATACAGAATTTGTCATTGTGTGAATGGTTTATTTCACCTAGCATAATGTCCTCAAGGTTCACCAGTGTTGTAGCATATGTCCTTCCTTTTTAAGGCTGCACAATATTCTACTGTATGTGTATACCACATTTGATTTATCCATTCATCTGTTAATGAACAGTTGGATTGTTTCCACATTTTAGCTATTATGAATAATGCTGCTATCAACATGGCTGTAAAAATATCTCTTTGAAATCCTCCTTTCAATTATTTTGAACATATACCTAAAAGTGGAATTGCTGGATCATATGGCAATTCAATTTTTAATTTTCTGAGGAACCGCCATATTGTTTTCCACAGCAATTCTATCATTATACATTCTCAACACTGCATAAAGATTCAAATTACTCCACATCCTCATCAAATCTTGTTATTTTTTGTTTTTTTGATAGTGGCCATTTTAAGGGGTTTGAGGTGGTAGCTCACTTTAGTTTTGATTTGCACTTCCCTAATGATTATGCTATTGGGCATCTTTTCATGTTCTTATTGGCCATTTTTATACCTTCTTAAGAGAAATGTGTATCCAAATCCTTTGCCTGTTTTTTAATCAGGTTTTTCTATTGCTGAGTTTCAGGAGTACTCTATATATTCTGAATCAGATACATGATTTGGAAACATTTTCTCCCATTCTGTGGTTTGCCTTTTTAGTCTGTTTGTGGTGTTTTTTGATGCACATTATTTTTAATATTCATGAGGTCATTTTGTCTATTTTTCTTTTCTTACATGTGCTTTTGGGGTCATATCCAAGAGACTACTGCCAAATCCAACATTATGAAACTGCTGCTCTCTTTTCTCCTAAGAGGTTGATAGTTTTAGGTCTTACATTTAGGTTTAATTCCATTTTGAGTTAATTTTTATATATGGTCATAGGTAAGGGTCCAATTTCATTCTTTTGTATGTGGGTACCCAAATTTCCCAGCACCATCTGATGAAAAGACTGTCCTTTCCCCATTGAATGGTCTTAGCACCATTGTAAAGAAATCACTTGACCATATATGTGAGAGTTTATTTCTGGGCTTTCTATTCTATTCCATTGGTCTATATCTGTCTTCATGCCAGTTCCACACTGTTTTTATTACTGTAGCTCTGTAGTAATTTTGGAGATCAGGAAGTGTGAATCTTCCAGCTTTATTCTTGTTTTAAGATTGATTGTCTATTCAGCATCCCTTGAGAGTTCATATGAATTTTAGGATGGCTTTTTCTATTTCTGCAAAAAACATCATTGGAATTTTGATAGGGACTGCACTGAATCTGTAGATCACTTTGGTTAGTACTGACATCTTATTAATATTAAGTCTTCCAATCTATGAACATAGGTATGTTCGCATTTTTTAAATTTTTTTCAGCAATGCTTTGTAGTTTTATTTATATAAGTCATGCAATCTTTGGTTAATTCTTAAATATCTTGTTCTTTTTTTAAGTTTTCATTTTAATTTCAGTTAGTTACCATACAGTATTATATTAGTTTCAGGTGTACAATATAATAACTCAACAGTTCCATACATCACCCAGTGCTCATCACAACAAGTGCACTCCTGGATTAAAGACCTAAATGTCAGACCTGAAACCATAAAAATCCTAGAAGGCAGTAATTTTTTTGACATTAGCTGTAGCAACCTTTTTGTAGATATGTCTCTTATTCTATAAATAGAATTGTTTTCTCAATTTCCTTTTCAGATTGTTCATTGTTAGTGTACAAAAATTTAACTGGTTTTTGTGTAGTGACTTTGTATTCTACTTTTATAAATGCATTTACAGGTTCTAACAGGTTTGGGGGGGGACTTTTTAGGGTTTTCTACATAAAAGATCATATCATCTGTGAATAGAGAGAATTTTAATTCTTCTTTTCCAGTGTGGAAGCCTTTTATTTCTTTTTCTTGCCCAAGTGGTCAGGCTAGAACTTCCAGTACTATTTTTAATAGAAGGGGTAAAAGTGGATATCCCTGGTGAATAACAATAGACATAACTCACATAAACAAAAGCTCTTTGAGGTTCCTAATAATTGTTTAAAGTATAAAGAGGTCCTGAGATCAAAAAGTTTGAGAAGTGCTATCTTAGGTATAAACTCAAAAGAAATACAGGCATTATGGGAATGTACAAGAATGTTCATAAAAGCATTGCTAGGAATAAATAGGAAACCAAAATCATCTCAAATATCCAGAAATAGTAAAATGGATAAATACAATTATGTGGTATTATGGCCAATAATATATATAATAATACCACATACTGTATCTAGTAACAAAATTGAATGAATTTCAATTACATGCAAAAAGATGGATAACTCTCCAAAGAATATTATTTAGCAAAAAAAAGGGGGGGGCAGAAACTTTAATATTTCACTTATATAAAGATAACTATGCAAAACCCAAGGATGTTACTTAGGGATGAATACTCAGGGGCAGATATTGTTTGGAGACAATTCTCCTTGGGTCACTCACATTTCTGCATATCTTGCTAGTGAGACACTGACTGCCATTTGTTCTGGATTATCTTTTCAAGGATCTTGGGTGAGTGAACACCCTTGGAAGATACAGCATCTCCTTCTGTAGCAAAGGGCAGGTTTGCTCACAGTCCGGGACTATTACAGTGTCTCCATCCAGAGCAAACAGAAGGCATAATTACTGACCAGTACAAAAGACTCAAGTTCCTTAACTTGAGACTGCTCTCCTGTATTGCAACCCACCACATCTGCAGGTATTTTCTGGGCCTCTTTGCATTCATTTTTGGCAAACTGGGCCAAGAAATGGGCAAAAAATCCTGCCACTCTGGCTACTATTAATGCTGTGAGTAATAAACTGTCCTTTGTCTCTGAGCCATGTGTCTTATGTCTTCTACCAGTATCCATGAAACTGTAACGGGATATTCTGTTAACCTCCAGCTATAGTAAAATCTCAGACCTTTAACAGTTCTTGACACTGGATCGTTAATATAACAATGGTAATAATGTGACAATGGCTAACGTTTGTTGAT
The DNA here is from genome assembly GCF_004348235.1 of Phoca vitulina. NCBI lineage: Eukaryota > Metazoa > Chordata > Mammalia > Carnivora > Phocidae > Phoca > Phoca vitulina. Next base: position 3,139,135 of record NW_022589719.1, on the reverse strand, counting down.
TCTCCATTGTTAAGAAATTTACAGTTCTGTAGAGGAAGCAGACCAAAACTTGAGATAAATGCTATAAACAGAGCTGGTCAGGGGAGTAGTTTAGATATGAGAAAATCAGAAAATCTCTCTGAGGCAGGAATATATATACTGAGATCTGAATGTTGAGGGCATTCAAGCCATGTGAGAACACATAAAGGCTGTAAGGCAGGAATGGTTTTGAGGTGTTCAAAGCAGTGAAGGTCAAGCTGGAGACAAGTAAGTAAATGGTAGAGGGGCAGGACAGAACAGAGAGACTCGGAGCGCGGGACAGTTTGTGGAAGACTTTGTATACCTGGATTTTTTTTCTAAGTAAAATAGTAAGCCACAAAAAAAGCTTTATTTTTTTATTTTTTTAAGTAGGCTCCATGCCCAGGGTAGAGCCCAATACAGGGCTTCAACTCATGACCCTGAGATCAAGACCTGGGCTGAGATCAAGAGTAGGATGCTTAGCCAACTGAGCCACCCAGGTGCCCCCCACAAAAAAGCTGTTAAGTCGTATTTACATTTACATTGTATGAAAAGCACAGGTCCTTCAGGGAAGAATGGGTTAAAAGGAAGGGGGAGAGACCGAGCCAAGAGACAAATCAGGAATTGCTGCAGTAAACCAGTAAGCCAGGAAGGAGGTGTGGCTGGCTGGGCTGCAGGGGGGCAAGTGTGCGTAAAGACACATCAATGGCTTACAGACACTTCTGTAAACATTTGAAATAAACTGCTGTCAAATTTCAGATGTGCAAGTTGAGGAACTAAGATTGAGGACTCTCCTAGGTTTGGGCAATTTGAGAAGATTCTATTTAATAAAATGGGTAAGATTATTAACAGTGGGCAAATACAGGAGACAAATATCCTTTCTCCTCCTTTCTCTTTACTAACAAAACCCTAATTATTGGTGAAGCAATGTGCTCTAGCAAAAACAAAAACAAAACAAACCAAAAAGCACATTTCTCAGCCTTCCTTGCAACTTCTATGCATGAATTGAAAGCTCTCAAGTATCATATAAATGACACTAATGTCTACCTTATCAGGTTTGTGCAAGCATTAAATGAGACAATGCATGTAAAGTGCTTCATGCAGCCATGGGCGCAGAGGTCAATGAGTGTTAGTTACTTTGTTGAAATTGTTATTATTATTAGGATATATCCTATTACTGATTTTCAAAACTTAAATTCTTTGAGATAAATTCGAGTGTCAGAATAAAGATGAAAGAATTTCTTTTGTATTCAGATCTTTTTTGTTGCAGGGTCTGCTATTAAAAAGTTAATAGTTATGGCAAGCAAAGCATGAAAACTAAACAAATTTGGCTATAGCTGTATCACTTAATTTTTCCGAGTACAGGCTTTCTCACCTAAAAGACTAAAAATATAAGTAAAGATTATTTGAAAAATATAAAACATGGTCCAGTACCATCAGCAAAGGGTTTTATCCATGAATACTGTCTAGATGTACAGCTCAAAACTGCACAATACGGCCACCAACTCTCATTGGATTTTCGAATGAGAAAAAAACCAATCTAGCAAACTCTTCTAATATGTACGTAAAAAATAGGATTCCAAGGAATACACGCTTTGTCTTTCAATGCATGGTACTTGAATGCTGACTTAGGGGAGGCTTTTATTTTCTTGAGAACAAAACCAGTCATTATGCAGAAGAACTGTTCCAAGTACAGAGGGAAGAAGTGCAAGCCTTAAGCGAGGACTATAGAGTATTTTAGAATTGTTTTTTAGAAGAGAGAGTTGAAAATCTGTAAGCACTAACCCTTCCTTCCCCTTAGCATTTTTGCTGCATTTAACATAAAACAACTCATTGAAAACAATGTTTTCAAATTGCTATCAGAGCTGGATGCAATGTTTATTTGAGGTTTTGGAAAAGGGACAACATAGTTCCTCCAGGTTATTTCCTACCCCTACTAATTCTCTCTTACCCTTTTCCCTTTCAACTTGCTGCTGCCCTTCCTTAGAACTAACAGTTGCCTTCTTCCTTGGCTAACTATTGCTCGTTTTTCACACCGTATCCGTTCTGACATCCTCCTTTCAGTGCTGGTCTGAAACCTCCTTATCTGTCCCTGTGTTGGTCTCCTACCTGCTCCGGTACCACCCGGAATGGTGCCCTCTCTAGGTACCCAGCCCAATTATATCACCCTCCATGAGAGGGCAAGCCCCCTGAGAGCCAGGTGGGACACACTTTGTAAATTGTCCCCTTTTCTGAAAAGCAGAAAGATTAGAAAAAACGGACATGTTTCTTCACACTCTGTGCCCCCTCTCACACATAGTGCTCACTAGCTCTCTCTCTGACACACACAGGCACAATTAGATGCTCGCACATGCCAGAGACATAGACAAACTGTCACACTCACAAAGTATGAAGTTGTCATAACTACACATAATCACCAAGCCTCTGTCAAAACAGAAACATATCTGAGGCAGGATTTGAAGCCAACAACTCTAAGTCAGTCTCTTGTCATTCCTCCAGCATCCTCTAAAATCAATGGAAATAATTATACTCTTCCTATGGGCTAGAAATCAGAGATATGAAGGGTTTAATACCAAATGCTACGGAGAATCATAAAAGACGAGTGAAAGTAAAGCCAGCCCAAAGACTGAGCTTTGAGTTTTCTCTGAAAGCACATTGCTAAGAATACACACTCCAACAAACCCTGAGCCCAAAAATAGCTCTTGCATTTACCAAATGATCTTCTCAGTTTACACCTCTTCCAGCAGCATAAAACAAAATGCATGCAATCAAATATTCACATTTCTAAAAGAAGGGTGATTTGGCTAAATACAATGCTTAATGAAGTTGTAAAGATTCGAGCAACTTTACATTCAATTTTAAAAGTGCCTTTTCCAATGTTAAACCCTTAAAACTGTCTTTTGCCATGCTGAATATGTCATAAATCAACTAAAGAATGAATATTTCAAATCACAACTTCCTTGCAATGTCAACCAGTCAATATTTCAATTTCAGCAACACTGACATTTTACTAGCAGTATCTGTTTACATAACTATTTAAATATTATTACACTTGGGGCGCCTGGGTAGTGCAGTTGGTTAAGCAACCAACTCTTGGTTCCCGCTCAGGTCATGATCTCAGGGTCCTGAGACTGAGCCCTGTATCAGGCTCCATGCTCAGTGCAGAGCCTGCTTGAGATTCTCTCTCCTTCTCCTTTGTCCCTCCCACTCATTCTATCTTTCTCTCTTTCTCTCAAAAATAAATAAATAAATCTTAAAAAAAAAAAATATATATATATATATATAGTTACACTTTGTCTTTACGATTCATTTTAAAAATTATTAGATAGTAGGAAAATAGCTAACTAGAGAAGATTGATTGCTTATGTGTTCAATTTTGAAGAAAATAAACTAAGAAAATGTAACAAATCCTAGAAATACCTCATTAACTATTATGTCTAAAAGGTAAAATGTTAGCATTCTCTCTCTAGGAAAAAAATCTCATCACATGTAAATCAATCATTTAACTTTCTCCTATTAACTCTTCAAAGGTGATTTAGGAAACATAGAAAATAAAAGATCCAGGCTTCCATGTATCAGTAAATTTACTCGAAGACATTAGTTTACATTTTAAAAAACAGAAATGAAAGTAGCTCCTAAAAATGGATGCTGTGGAACCCAGTCGTTTTCAGCCTTCTTCAGCGAACACTTTGGTTTTTAATACTGTGTCGTTAAGCTCCAGGAAGAAACATATCTTTAGAATATTTAGAATGGCTTCTGAAAATCCATTGGATTGTTGATGTTAAAAAATACACACTCATTTTAATGCACTTTTCATACAACTCCAGTAATAACAGGGGTCTCTGTAATGGGCAGTAAAACCAACACGCAAAATAACTGACACATCGAAAAACATTTAGAAAACTGAGAGTCATCTGAGAGGCCAGAACCACCCTGCTCCTTAGGCCTTGTTCTCACCAATGCCCCAATCCTCCACTGCTTGGATGCTGGATCCACGAACAAAACAGGAAACAGGGACTTGGACCGGATGCAGTCATCAGACCCAACCATCAAATATATGGTACTCCACATCAATATCCTTTTCTCCTACCTCCACCAAAGCAGAGGTGAAGTTTCAATCATATTAAGAGGGAATATAAAGAAGCTACAAAGGTCTTTGCCAAGCAAAGGGAAAACAAATTAGTTCAGGAAAAGTTCTAAAAGTCTTCCTGAGATGGACTTAAGCTGCAGTATGACCTCGTGGCTGAAGTAATACTAATTTGAGTATACATTCTAGTAAGCAAAATTATCCTGAGGCTACACTAGATCATACTTCTAACATCTGAAAGAGAATAATGGTCAATCTCTGTTATGTCATATTGATATATTTTTTCTTCATAATGCACAGAAGGTTGCATACTCCACATTTTCCCCTCCTCTCTTCCTTCAATAAAAAATATATTTCTGTACCTTCTCATAGCTTTACTTCAGAAAGACTGAGAATAATGACTTACTGAATGTTTTAAGTGAAAAAAAAATATCTATTAAGACCTTCGGACTACTGAAATTACAACTGAAAGTAATTCCCAGCAAAGCAGGAAACCATTAAGCAAGTATAGAAAAGGACTTTCAGTTTTATACATCTAAAAGTCATTTCACTTTGCACAATGAACCAATCATTTTCACTAACAAATAAATTTATTGCATCATTTAGCAGAGCCATTAGTCAAAACTTAAAGTTTTCAATAGTTTTATTTCCTTCTACCTTAAGTTGTTTTTTGATTTAAAGAAAAGGGAATTGCTTCTACGTGACACTATCAAGAACATGGAAAGACAACTCACAGAATGGGAGAAAATATGTGCAAATAATACACAGAGAATATATAAAGAACTCTTAGAATGCAATAATAAAGACAATTTAATTTTTAAAATGAGCAAAGGACTTAAGTAGGTATTGCACCAAAGAAGATATATGAATGGCCAATAAGCAGTGGGAAAGATACTTAATGGAAAAGCGCTGGGAAAATGCAAATCAAAACCACAGAGGGCGCCTGGGTGGCTCAGTTGGTTAAGCGACTGCCTTCGGCTCAGGTCATGATCCTGGAGTCCCCGGATCGAGTCCCGCATCGGGCTCCCTGCTCGGCAGGGAGTCTGCTTCGTCCTCTGACCCTAACCCCTCTCATGTGTTCTCTCTCTCTCAAATAAATAAATAAAATCTTTAAAAAAAAAAAAAAAAACCACAGAGATAGCACTTCACAACCAGTAGATGGCTATAAATAAAAAAAATAGACAGTAACAAATGTTAGTGAGAATGTGGAGACATTGTAACCTTTACATATTGTTGGTTGGACTACAAAATGGAAAACAGTTTGGCAGTTTCTCAAAATGGTCAATATGAAGCTACCATATAATCAAGTAATTCCAGGCCTAGGTATATACCCAAGAAAAATGAAAACGTGTGTTCATGCAAAAACTTGTACACGAATTTCAGAGAAGCATTATCTGTGGTGACGAAAAAAAAAATGTAACAACCCCAATGTCCTCCAATTGATGACCGGATAAAATGTGGCATATCTATAACAATGGAGTATTATATCGCAATAAAAAGGAAGGATGCAAATTACAACATGGATGAACTTCACAAACATTATGGTAAGAGAGAGAAGACAGTTACAAAAGACCACATATTGTAAGAGTCTGTTTATAGGAAATGTCCAGAGTAGGTACATCTGGAGAGTAAATAGATTAGTAACTGCCTAGAGCTAAGTGTAGGGAATGGGGGGATGGGGAGTGACGGCTAAGGTTTCTATTTGGGGTGATGATTGCAAAACTCTATAAATACACTAAAAAAGCACTGAATTGTATACTTTAAATGGGTGACTTATGGTATCTAAATTACATCTCAATAAAGCTATTGAGAAAGGAGAGGCGGATGCAATCATGCATTGTATTTCTTGGTGCCTCTGAAGACTGAATGCTAAGATTACTTAGATGTTTCATCACTTAGAAAAACTGTTTCCATGTTCAGATCTAATACCAAACAAGACATGAAAAGAGAGTGTCACTGAGGGAAGTGTCACTGAGAGTCCCGGAGATAGTCGCAGAAAAATACGTGCATTCTTAAGCATACGTGTGTACTAAAACAGATCCACAGAACATAGGTCTGTGCCACGGCCTTAGCAAACAATGAACAGATAACTTCTCAACGGAAGTGAAGACGCGATGAAAGCCAGTAAAACGGCAGCGTTTCCAGGTGCACAAGAATCTCCAGCTGATCGACCCTAGGGTCCGCCCCTCGCATAATTACCAAGGATCTCAAAGCTTGAGCAGTAATCGGCAAATGAAGAGAGACAAAAGAACTCAAGGGCTAGCTCCCGACACAGGGGACCGCTATCACGCACCCTAAGCGGCGGCTCCGCGTGGGAGTCTGAGGCCGGAGCGCCTCAGCTCCCGCGGCCAGCGCGCTCGCCTAGCCTCCCCGCGTTATTCCACCGCTCGGCGGCGCACACTGGAGCAAGGGGGGCGGTCTCGGAACCGCAGCGGTCACAGGACGCAGGTCCCCGGCTAGCGCGAGCAGCAGAGGAAATCACGGTGCGCCGACACCCAGCCACCCGCCGGGGCTGGGACTGTTCCTCTTGCAGCCCCTGTCTCGCGCAGGGCACGCCACCCAGCGAACGTCCCCGGGATCCAGGCCGCAGGGCCGCCAACGTCCCCCGGGGTCCCTGCGCGCCCAGCCCGACCCTCCCCCGCGCCACTGAGTCCGCCGGCTCCTACCTTCCTCCTGCACCATTTCCAGGACGTCTGGGTCGCCCATCTTCGCCAGCTCTTTAATGACACTGACCGAGTGGTGGCCGATGGACCACTGCGACTGGAGGTGAGGTCTAGGGTAGACGTTGACTCGAATCGTGGGCCGCCGGCTTTGCTGCCCCGACGCCCAGTTGGCCAAGTTTTCGTCCGTCTTCACTCTGAGGACCTCCTTCTCCTCGGTCTCCACCAGCCTCGGGTCCTTCAGCCAGTTGGGCTTCTTCTCCAGCTGGTACTTATTCTCGACCTGCTTCGTGCCCTTGGCCCTGCGCTTTACCTCCCTCTCCCGGTAGCGCTCCTGGGTGCCCTCCCAGTACCTTTCCCGGAGCTTCCCGGGCTCCGGGACGGCACGGCTCCGCAACTCCTCCCTTAGCTTGCGGATACTCTCGGCCTCGCAGGACTGCCCCTCCGCTTTCACCCCGTCCCTCTCTCCCCGCCCCTCTCCGCCCCTCCCTCCCTCCGGACCCGCCGCCGCCCCTCCCTCGGGGGCCGCCCTCGCCCCGCCCCTCGGCTCGGCAGGCGCCCAGCCCGCCCGCCCCTCTCGGTTCCCGCCGCCCGAGCCCGTGGGCCTCGGCTCCTCCGCCTCCTCGGGGCCCGCCGCCTCCGGGACCCCCACGGGCCCCGCCGCCTCCCGGCTCTCCTGGCCGCTCAGCCCCATCAACAGGTCTTGCTGGTCCCCTTCCACCCGGTTGGCCCACACCCAAGACAGCTGGTCCTCCCGGCCTGCCTCCTCCCATCTCTCCGAACCCTCCTCCTCCGGTCTCCGCCGACCGGCCTGGTCCTCTTCCATCTGCCTAGCCCTCCGCCTTCCGCGGGTGGCACTCGGAGGGAACCCCCTCCCAGTTGAGGAGTTATTTTCTGTCGGGTGAGGAAAAGCCCCACTTCCTTAAGGGGGCCCTGCCTTAAGGATGGCGCGTGGGCGGGTCTCCGAGGATCCTGCAGCCTCTCCGTTCCGCCTCTGCCACCTGCCGCGCGGGTCTTTTCTCCTGGCCCGGCTTCCTTCCTGGGCGCTAAACCCGATCTCTCTCTAATACAGTTGGGGACAAGTCAGACATTTTTTACCTGAGTTCGAATTCAAGCAATGCCCCTTAAAAGTTGGACGGCATTGTGCCAGTCTCTAGAAGCTTCAGTTGCCTCATCTTTAAAATAAGAACAACAGCACCTACCTCCCAGGGTGTTGTGAGGAGTGTAGAGTGGTAGCATAATGTGCTAAAATTCAGCTGCTCTCAGAACTCAGCCATGTTACACTGAGCCCTGCTCCACCTCAAAGTGTCCCTTAGTGCCTCGAGCAGAGTAAATGGCCTCACTCTTCACAGGCTCCTCTGAACTGGTTCTGTGTGGTTGAGATCCTATCAACTGCCAGCTCCCCAGTAATTGGGAGATAAGAATTATCGTCTAAGGGGGGGAAATAGATGAGGGACGGTGAACTGAGGGTGCGGTAGTGGTCTGAGCTGAAGGCCTTGACAGTGCTGAAAAGGGAGTGACTGAGTTTGGGGCAGGGATGGGGTGATTTAAGAATAAGGAGGAGATGACCAGGGAACACTTGACCTTTCTTCATTTTTATGCTATTCTTTTTTTTTTTCTTTTCTTTTCTATTGACATTTTGGAACTGAGAATTACCTTTTATACGTGAGGAAACAGGCCTAGAAAGAAATGTTTTTGGTGAAGGTCACGGTTAACTGTGCAAATGAAAATCTTTTTTTTTTTTTTCTTCTTTCTTTTCTTTTTTTTCTCTTTCTTCTTTCTTTCATTTTCTTTTTCTTTCTTCTTTTCTTCCTTTCTTTCCTTTTCTATACCATGCTCTCTGTTCCCTATTTAAACTTCTAGGAATGGCATCAGTTCTGGTCAAGCGATTTGAGACTAGAGGCAATTCCTTACTTGATGCATTTTGGAATTGTGTTTGAAATGTGAATGTACATAAGTTAAGCAATAGTCTTAAATGTGGTCATAATAAATCACTAGTTATGATGTGAGTGTTTAGTTTTTTGGTTTTTTTTTTTTTAAGATTTTATTTATTTATTTATTTGACAGAGAGAGACACAGCGTGAGAGAGAACACAAGCAGGGGGAGTGGGAGAGGGAGAAGCAGGCTCCCCGCTGAGCAGGGAGCCCGATGTGGGGCTCAATCCCAGGACCCTGGGATCATGACCTGAGCCCATCCTAGGACCCTGGGATCATGACCTGAGCCGAAGGCAGCCACTTAACGACTGAGCCACCCAGGCACTCCAGTGCTTAGTTTTTGCCTCCTGATTATTAATCATTGTTTGATTCCAGTAAGATGTGGAACAACATGATGTATTTCTTGTTCTTCCCGTATACCAGTACTCTGCTAGGTGCTGTGATATGTGATTAAACAGATGACTACAATCTTTGTTTTACATAGATTAAATAAAAATAAATGCAATAGTTATTTTTCTATAATTTTATAAAATTGTTTTATATTTCTTTATTCTGTACCATATTTGAAGTGACACATATGAGAAGACATTTCATGTTGATGATTTTGCACAAAAGTAAATGGAATTTTTGATGGTGTATTTGCTGATATTTTATCAACTTCTTGTAAACTTTGTTAACAAAAATTTGAAGGCTTCTTTTGTTCCTTTGATAAAGGTCTTTATCTTACCCATAACTCTTTGGAAATTTTCTCTGTGTCCTTATCACTGAAATATTTTATATTGCTTATCCATTTATAATTTTAGGATCTGTCCATTTCCTCCATTGCTACATCCTGCATCTTTCAACAGAATCATCAACCACACATTTCCAGAATTTTGTTCTGAATAATGAATACATGTTCTTTTTAAAAAATTTTATTGTTATGTTAATCACCATACATTACATCATTAGTTTTAGATGTAGTGTTCCATGATTCATTGTTTGTGCATAACACCCAGTGCTCCATGCGGAACGTGCCCTCCTCAATACCCATCACCAGGCTAACCCATCCTCCCACCCCCCTCCCCTCTAGAACCCTCAGTTTGTTTTTCAGAGTCCAT